>NC_091336.1:20454805-20484805 GCF_038502225.1 Cherax quadricarinatus
TATATACTGTATTCCTTTCATGTCTTAAGAGAAGAGATTCAATTATGTTTCTTTCTACGACAGAACTTTCTGGTACAATAATCTGGGCAGCATCCTACTCCAGTGGGTGATTACAGGAGCTAACATGATTAAAGCTAGCAATCGACTCCTCCCTTGTCCTGAGTATTTATGTTGGGCTATTCTGGTTTCCAGCAATTTACCTGTTTGACTAATCTATGACAGAGGACACTGAGTACATGGGACCTTGTAAACCCCAGCAACTGTGTTTTTGAAAGCAAGGTTTAGAGTGATTTTTTTTAATACCTTATGCAGGCAAACCAGGTTCTCATTGTATGCTAAAACTAATACTTTTTTTTCTGGTCCTCACCTCCTTAAGTTCAGTCCTGTAGAAAGTCTTCCTTGCTGACATTAGTGCCTTCTCGACAAAATCCCTAGGATGTCTCAGTTTTGTGGCTATGTTGAATATCTTGCTGATTTCGTCGTCTAAGTACTCTGGACTGTAGATGCACAAGGCTCTCAAGAACATTGTGAGGCCCACACTCCATTTTACCCTGGTTTCGTGATTGGAATAGTAATGAATATATGACGACACATTAGTGGACTTTCTATAAACTATAAATTTGAACTTTCTATCAATGGATGGATTAAAACATCTAGGAATGGCAAAGTATTGTTTATTTCATGTTCTGTAGTGAACTTAATGGAAGGTACTAGATCATTGAGTCTGGGTAGGAACTCATTAATGTTGTGATCTTTAGGCCACAGGTAAAGAACATCATCTACGTATCTGAACCAACTAGCTTTATCGGGGAGAATGTCTTTAAGAAGTCTGGTCTCATAGAATTCTATATACAAGTTGCTGAGTAAAGGGCTAATGGGATTTCCTATTGCCATGCCTTGTTTTTGAGCATAGTATTTCCTTTCAAACATGAACTTGCAATTACTAACACACTTCCCATGCCCTACTCATCGAAAATAATATATATGCTTGTCTTGCATATATATATATATATATATATATATATATATATATATATATATATATATATATATATATATATATATAGTCATACACACACACACTTAACTGGCCAAAATTTTCAAACTAAAACCTGGTTTATCTCTGATCAGGTCTTCATTTACTGACTCGTCAATAAATCGATAGAAAGTAAAAAATATTACAAAATAACTTGAAAAATCAGTTTTAAAAGATGGATTTTTTCATGTATTTTTTTTTTTTTTGGTTCGTATTGTTGTTTACGTCAGCAACATTATTTATTTATTTTCATCAATAATCTTAAACGAGAAATAAACAAGTCACGAGAGACGCAATATCTTCTCGCAACATCAAATCCAACACATTTTCTCAGGTGAAAAAAAATAGCCAGAGTTTTCACACTAAATGAACATCTTAATCACAAGGTCTTTACAGATCTTTGAAGCTGACAGTTTGTTTTGCACTTAGAGTAAAAACATTCTTTTTTAATGTTTGAGTCTGCTGATGGTGGAGATTTGGAGGCTGGAAGGCTGAGGAGGGATGCTAGCAGGGTCAGAGGATGTCGGGAGGAGGGGCGAGCAATGTGAGAGGTGGTGGGGTGGAGAGGTAGGTAATGTGAAGGGTGGTGGGGAGGAGAGGTGAGCAATGTGAGGGCAGGTGGCAGATTTAGGTCTGAAGTGAGCGAAAATCTGAATGCGGAATAAGGAAATAAACGGGAGAGGAAGGGGTAATGAAGAGATAGGAGTGACAATGGGTGTGGGCGATAGCTAGGCTACTGCTTCCACCACTGTCGTTTGCTGATTATTATTATTATTAATATTATTATTGTTATTATTATTATTATTATTATTATTATTATTATTATTATTATTATTATTATTATTATTATTTTCATATTTACATGAGATCATTACGGCAACAATCCTGAAATTGGAGGTACTCTCCACGTACCTTAATTTTCAGGGCTTAAAAGCAACAAGGGACCTTTATTTGCAGAAATTTCCCTAATGAACCTTGACTCCAGGTTGTTGACAACAAGAAACTTCAGTCTCAAAAAAAATTATTCTTCAATTCCTCCGACTTGAAGTTTGTTCTTCAAGAAAATCTAGACACTACAAAAAAATCTCTTTTAAATTATTAAGACAGACAAAATACCATCATGAACTTTAACGCAGTATAAGAACTCTCTTAAAACATCCCCTGAGTAGCAATTACCGTTGCCACAAACACATTTTTCATCAGCCCAAGAACGAAAATATTTTGAAAAGAAGGACATACTCATTAGCGCCCCACCACCTCCAACCAAAAAAAAAAAAAAAAAAGAAAGAAGAAAACAACATTGGAGGACACGACGATTCCTAGGCATACGACTTTTGGCGTACGACTTTCTCTTGAAGTCAGCGGTAAGAGACTAAGCCCGGGTAAGCCATCCTTGCAGCAAGATCTGCTTCATCTTCGCCAATCTCTCGCCAAATGCTTCAAGCATCGCAAAAGTTTTTTTTTTTTTTCCTCTCGTGAAAGGCAAGAGTCTTTGGATTTAATATATTATATTTTCAATATAATATTAAATCCCATTCCACCCTCCTAGTTTTTCTATACACGAATTATTCTAATTTCTGGGAAGCGCTAAACACGTATGGGTCATACTGCGCCTGGGAAATTGGAGGTAATCGTTCTGGATCCGAGGATTGCTCCAGTCTACTGTATGAAGAGCCCTTCACCGGTACCAAGGCACCTCTGGGGCTTTATGAAGTGCAAAGAGTAGCAAGAAGTGTGGTGGGAATGTGTAGTGCAGGTGTGGTGTAGATTGTGTTAGTGGTGATGGTTGATGGTGGTGGTGGTGGTGGTAATGATGATGGTAGTGGAGATAATAATGGTAATGGAGATGATGGTAATGGTGATGACGATAATGGTAGTGTCCTGTAGCTCGATGGCTATCGCACTCAACTCACACACTGAGGTGCGGGGTTCGAATCTCCTCCGGTACGGCTGGAAAAACATTAGGGACGTGTTTCCATGAGACACTTGCTGTCCCTGTCTCTGTTCACCTATTGCTTTCAAATGGGTACCTGGGTGTTAGCCGACTGGTGTGGGTCGCATCCTGGGACAAAACTGACTTAATTTCCCCGAAATGCTCAGCATAACATGCGTCTTTCTATATAATAGTATGTCATTGATGTCAGCTATGGTCTGTATACCATGTACATGTACTTGTAGTAAATATATTATATTATGGTGGTAGTGGTTGTGAACGTTATAATAGTCTTGGTAGCAAAAGCAATAGTAGTAGTAGTAGTAGTAGTAGTAGTAGTAGTAGTAGTAGTAGTGGTAGTAGTAGTAGTAGTAGTAGTAGTAGTAGTAGTCTAAGTAGTTTGTTCTTTTTGTTGTTGTTTTGAGCGTGTAGGTCACTTAGAACTCACAAGCATAAATATACAAAGGACAATAACAGCAACAATTAAAATCAACACAATATAAGTAACGAACATAAACTTTAAACACAAATGCTATCATATACCAGGTTAAAAGAAAAGCAGCATCATTTAAAAACCCCGTTAAATTTTTTTCAAAAGAATTTCCTAAAAGTTCCGCGAGGTACCTACAGATACCTCGGGGAACCATTCTACCTTCACCATGAAAATCATGGCGAAGGTGAAATGGTTTAAAGCGATGGTAGACATTTAAAATATAGTCATGATGATAATGATTATTGTAGTTGTGGTAGTGGTGGTGATGCTGTTGAGACGGTTGTGGTGATGGCAGTATTAATGGCAGTGATAGTGGTGATAGTTTGGGATGGTAGTGATAATGGTGGTGAGGAAGGGAGGGAGAGTTGGCAGAATGGCATAGTTCGTCCTACTGGCGTTAGTTTGGCCGTAAAAAACTCCAACATTTGCATAATGAGAGCATTACACCAGCGCCTCCACCAACACTCCTCTACACAGCTTAAACCATCCAAGACGTACCAAGCTTCTTGCTACCTTTCTTACCACATTCTCAGTTATCTTGACTTTCTTACCTCACCATAATTTATCTTTACTCTCTGACGAGCCTGTGAGATATCTGTACTTTATTACGAACCTGTGAGATATTTGTACTTTATTACGAACCTGTGAGATATTTGTACTTTATTACGAACCTGTGAGATATTTGTACTTTATTACGAACCTGTGAGATATTTGTACTTTATTACGAACCTGTGAGATATTTGTACTTTATTACGAACCTGTGAGATATTTGTACTTTATTACGAACCTGTGAGATATTTGTACTTTATTACGAACCTGTGAGATATTTGTACTTTATTACGAACCTGTGAGATATTTGTACTTTATTACGAACCTGTGAGATATTTGTACTTTATTACGAACCTGTGAGATATTTGTACTTTATTACGAACCTGTGAGATATTTGTACTTTATTACGAACCTGTGAGATATTTGTACTTTATTACGAACCTGTGAGATATTTGTACTTTATTACGAACCTGTGAGATATTTGTACTTTATTACGAACCTGTGAGATATCTTTACTTCCTTGCAAACCTGTGACATACTTTTACTTTCTTAAGAACCTGAGATATCTTTGCTTTCTTAAAACAGTGTAAATTATCTTAACTTATCCATTGTCTGTCATCGTAACTAATGTTTTCGACTAAACATCAATATTTACCTTCATAAATATTTTCGTTTTCCCTTATCTCATCTTTTTTTTAACACCTTAATTGTGTCAGATTTTCCCTTTCCTCCTCATTCGTGAGATGTATTTCCCTTTTTTCCTCGTTCGAGCCGAATCTTCCCCTTTCATAATAACCCGTATATTCTCATTCACCCTTTTCCTTATTTCCCTTCTTCCCGGTTTATTGTTCTCTTTGCCTCACTTTCTCACGGCCTTTTAAATTCTTGGAGAACCTCTCCTTTCTGCCCTACTTTAAGAACTATTTTCACCCTTTTTTTTTTCTTAGTGTACAAGTGCCAGTTCCTTAATTACACTTTCTAGTAATTACCATTTCTTCAAGTACTTACTAATTTTTGCTCACTGCTTTCCTTTGAAGTACTAATTATCTTACTTAATTGTTTTACTTACCTTCTATATCTTATTTCTCCTTCTTATCCTCCCCTCCTCCTTTCTCCCTCCTCTCTTCCTTCTTCGTCTTTTTTCCGTATTCGTTCCTACCTCCTCTATTCTCCCGTCCTCCTCCGTTGCTACCTTCATCTCCCTCTCATCTCCCACTTCGTTCCTAACTCCATCGTTCTCCTTTTCCCCTTTCAACCTTCCTCCTCCTCTTTACTCCTACCTCCTCCTTTCTTGTTTAGAGAAAAACGGTCCTTCAGATCGCATTATGGTGATACAACGTCTCTGGAGGCGTGATTAGGCCTTCTTGTTTACATAGGCCGGTCACACACACACACACACATTCTGCATAACTTACCAGCAATCTCACCCATCCCCGCCCCATTATCTCCCATTTCTGATGTCTACCAATGTCGTGTCTTATCCACACACGGTAGCAGACTGACGTGGCACTGCCCAGGTACATATCGTATCTTGTAAGATAAGCTATACATGTTAAAAATCAATAAAAAAATCCTATTTTCTTTCTCACTGCTGCCTTGTCAGAAGGCAGGTGTGGGGGTTTCGCATCCCCAATTGCCGTGACAGGAAGAGGGTGCAGGAATAAATAGCCCCCACAACCGCCCTGTCAGGAGTTAGGTATAGGAAATTTATGATCCCTTAACCACCTTACCAGGAATATTTTAAGTTCTAAAAAATAATATGACTGATTTGAATTAGGCTGAGTTTATTAATCAAAACTAATAAAAAATATGTCCCTAAGGCATACTGCCTCAGCATTTAAGTCATTTCCGACAGGTTTCGCCTTGTTTAAAGTTTTTCAGAGCGAAATTTTATCCCAGTGATTACTTGCTCTGCGTTTTCTCTCTCTCTCTCTCTCTCTCTCTCTCTCTCTCTCTCTCTCTCTCTCTCTCTCTCTCTCTCTCTCTCTCACTGTCTCTCTCTCTCTCTTTCTCTCTCTCTCTCTCTCTCTCTTTTTTTTTTACACAGGGTTTGACAAGGCTAGATTAAGGATCCCTAGCTTTATTGACAAGCTATTTACAAGTTAAGGATTCCTAACTTTATTGGCAAGCTGAGAGTTGTTACCTACATCAGCTCAATTGAAAGCATTTTTATTGTTATGAGACATACAAGTAGGGAACAGGATGAAGTTGGAGCCATCTGTAGGCCAGCATTTTCATCTGATCAACTGACTTTATCTCGTTGACATCATTATGCTGTACGAATGTGTTCCATACTCAAGTCATCCTGGGTATATATGATCTCAGATGGAGTGATGTTCTGGAGAAGGGTACAGCCAGAGTGAAGTTGCTGCTTTCTGCCCGTCTTGTGGCATGAAAGCTTGTTTCACGCTGTCCTCGAAGTGGATCCAAGTATGGTACTTTGACAATACTGGCCTTGTACATAACAGTAAGGCCACCCACATCCCTCCTATGTTAAAGGATCTGCTGAAATGACAGATCTATCCAGGATGGGTCCAGGCGAGAGATGAGACGTCTTGCTCTGTTCTCTACTCTGTCAAGCAGTTGCAGATGAGAGCGGGAGAGGGGGGACAGGCGAACCAAGAAAGTGGAGCATACTCAAGGTGTTAGCGTACTTGTGCCTCGTACAGAATCTTGCAACCCCTACTGTCAAGCAGATGCGAGAAACGGCGAAGTGCTGTAAGCTTCCTGGCTGCCTTGTTTGCAAGATTTACAACATGGTTCTTCATGGTTAGTTTGGAGTCAAATTTCACCCCAAGGATATCAACTTCTTCTTCAGGTGCCAACATCCTCCCATTCATCCTTACTACTGCACCGGCATTACCATCATGGTGCCTAGAGACCATCATCATTTGCGTTTTCTCAGGTGCAAATGTTACTTGCCATCACCCCAAGGATATCAACTTCTTCTCCAGGTGCCAACACCCTCTCATTCATCCTTACTACTGCACCGGCATTACCATCATGGTGCCTAGAGACCATCATCATTTGCGTTTTCTCAGGTGCAAATGTTACTTGCCATCACCCCAAGGATATCAACTTCTTCTCCAGGTGCCAGCACCCTCCCATTCATCCTTACTACTGCACCAGCATTACCATCATGGTGCCTAGAGACCATCATCATTTGCGTTTTCTCAGGTGCAAATGGTACTTGCCATCTATTTCCCCAAGCTGATATAGCTCTTAGCTGCTGATTGATGTAGCTTAGAGCAGCTGGCATTTCTTCTCTTGGATAAGTGAATGTCAGTGTACAGTCGTCTGCATATGTATGGAATTATGGGATGAGATGAAGAAGGTCATTGAAGTAGACATCCCATAACAATGGTCCCAGCACGCTTCCTTTTGGAACACTTGCCCCAATAGGATGTCTTGCTGATTCCGTTCCATTGAGAACTACCTTTAGAGATCTACCATGAAGGTAATCACTGAGGAGACAGCGTAGAGCCTGCAGTTCCCAGTGCTTGAAGTTTTGCTTAGAGGCCCTGGTGCCACACCCGGTCGAAAGCGCCAGCAATATCCAGCGCTACCACACAGCTGACTTTGGATTCATCCAGTGACTGATGCCACTTTCCTCTCTCTCTCTCTCTCTCTCTCTCTCTCTCTCTCTCTCTCTCTCTCTCTCTCTCTCTCTCTCTCTCTCTCACTCTTTCTTTCACACACCTGTTTTTTTCTGTGACAGCAGTTAATATTATTTATTATCGTTGTAAATTTAATTGATTGTTTACTGTGTCTTTGAGAAGTGACAGCCAGTGACTTTGCAGAAAGTTAATTATTTTGGCAAAAAGTTCAGTATTCTTGGCAAAAAGATTAATACCAATGAGAAAAAGCTTAATTATCATGGCAGAAATTTTAATAATTTTTGCCGATCAATAATTGTGACATAAAATTTATAATCTTGGCAGAAACTTTATTAATTTTCACAGAAAGTTCAATAATCTTTCCAGAAAGGTCAATAATATCTCCAGAGAGGTCAATAATCTTGGCAGAAAGCTAAAAATCTTGCCAGGAAAATTTAATAATTTTCGTTATAAAGTGAATCAGAGGTGTATTGATACTGGATGTTTGAAATAGCGTACCTCAGCCATCACTATTCAACGTCTATCTGATCAACATGCAATTCTATGCAAGATCTATGCTACACTGATTCATCTCCAGTGTAACTGTCCACTGCAGTTTTCACTCTCTCTCTATCTTAAACTCTTTAATCTGTGTCTGGAATTTCCACATCATTTACGCACGACAGATCGACTAAGTTCTGTTCATTCTTTTCACTAACTTCATTTTAATAACATATGTTACTGCTAAACACACACACACACACACACACACACAGGGATGTCAGGAAATATTTCTTCAGTCAAAAAGTTGTCAGAAAGTGGAACAATCTGGAGGATGATGTAGTGGAGACACAAGGGCTTTATCCAAACGATAAAGCCCTTGGAGCAGGGAGAGAGTGGACCTTGTAAAGACCAACGAAGAAGCGGGGCCAGGAGCTGTGAATCGAACCCTGCAATCACAAATAGGTGAGCACACACACACACACACACACACACACACACACACACACACACACACACACACACACACACACACACACAAATATAAAACTTTAAATATATGCTATGCAATATTTCTCATGCGACTCGCGGTATCAAAAACTCTTAAAAGTTATGAATAAGAAATTAGGTTCCCATGTAAACAGTATTTGTTGCCTTTTTTTTCTGGGTCTCTCGCCTCTGGGGTTAAATAAACGTCGACCGAGATAGATTTAAAAATATATACAGCTTTAACCAAAAAAAATATATTAAATTTATATAAATATGAACGAGAAAAAGAATATCATATAAATTGTTAAATAGAAAGAGACAGTAGGAACTTATTATAAATTAGTGAAGTGTTAGTTCAGGAAGACTATGATATAAAATGCATTACCTCCTCCATAAGTACATCTGACTAGTACAGCTGACAAGTACGTCTGACTAGTACAGCTGACGAGTACGTCTGACTAGTACAGTTGACAAGTACGTCTGACTAGTACAGTTGACAAGTACGTCTGACTAGTACAGCTGACGAGTACGTCTGACTAGTACAGCTGACAAGTACGTCTGACTAGTACAGCTGACGAGTAAGTCTGACTAGTACAGTTGACGAGTACGTCTGACTAGTACAGGAAAGAAAACTTTACGACAACGTTTCGGTCCGCCTTGGACCGTTGACAAAGTCACACTAACACTTAAGACAGAGAAAGCCAGTATATATATAGGCGAACAGACAGGTACGGGTCGAAGAGAAGTGGCAGTGGTAGAGGTAAGTCAGCTGTACTTGTACAGCTGACTTACCTCTACTGCTGTACGAGTACAACTGTATTATCTCTAAGTGTATATACCTTGAGACTTCAATCCCTGTTTAAGGTGGTGTATAGGTGATATGCAGCTTGAACAGAGGGTATATACACATTCAGGTGTATGTCTATCGGTGTATATATACAATGAAAGTTTACTTTAATCCCTATAAGGGAGCCCGTGATCTGGTGGCAAAAGCTCTCGCTTCACACAGTGAGTGTCTGAGTTCGATTCTGGCGAGGGTTGAAACACTGGTACAGCTGTACTAATACAGCTGACATACCTCTACCACTGTACTAGTGCAGTTGTTCAAATACTACAGTTGTCTGGTGCATCTGACGAATATATTACTCCTGATGTGTAGGCACTCCAGCCAACAGTGCAAGAAAACTTGCAATGATTAATTCAATACATATGTACTTAGATGTTTAATGCTGATCCATATGTCAGCAATTCAAGATTCCTTTACTGGTCGTGTGCAGGCGACATACAGCCTTAATGACCCTTTGTGTAGCGACGCGCTTTAAATCTAATAAAGGAATCTAACTCGATAAAGTAATATAACATTAAACAAGACATTTTCTCTACGAAACTTGTTTTCAAATTATTTTAAGTAATATTTAGCAAAACGGAAAAAAGTTAGGTATAGAACACTAGATGATCGAGCCAGGACAGACACGATCACGACGTACAAGATTCTCAGTAATGCCAAACGGTAGATATTGTTTTTGTAAGAGGAGGAGCAAAAACAAAGGGGCATAGATGAAAGCTCAAGACTCAAATCAAAAGACATCTAAACAGCTCGTCAGAGCCGTTTAAACATCAGCGCGTCAGAGCCATTTAAACATCGGCCTTCGAGACATTTAAAGAGGGACGTGCAAAGGGTATTTAAACATCGATTCGTCTGAAACATTTCAGCCTCCACACGTCTAAAACTGGACGCGTCTATAACATTTTAAAGAGAGAGACGAATTTGTTCCAAATATAATTTCAGAATAATCGACAATTGCGAGTCCCAAAAAGATGTTATTTTATGTACAATTACCATCTCTAAATCATGTTATGCATAATTACGTGTTTGTTATTATGACGTTACGAACAGCAGCACTTCAGCCTCTCTATGTAAGTATTGCTTCGGTCTGTTTTCTAGTTTTTATTTGCATGAAAATATCGAATAAAGATGGAATTGTGGTGGGAGGCAACTGTTGTGAATAGTGAAGTGTCAGGTGGTCAGTCAGGCTTCAGTGTGCGCCGAGGCGCCTAGAGGGATGGGAGTGTTTTACGGCTCTTTTGTGAAATACGTATTTGTTTTTCGTTTTTCATTTAGGGAGATTTGCATAAAACTTTTAGTAATACTATTATGCACTTTCAATAAAAGTTACACGAGGATACGACTATTTTATCTAAGCCATGACCCGCGAGGCTAGGAAGAAGACAAGGCGATGTACACCGCGAGGAGTATATCTCTCTGTATATACCTTGAGACTTTAATCCCTGTTTAAGGTGGTGTATAGGTGATATGCAGCTTGAACAGAGGGTATATACACATTCAGGTGTATGTCTCTCGGTGTATATACAATGAAAGTTTACTTTAATACCTATACGGTGGCCCGTGACCTGGTGGCAAAAGCTCTCGCTTCACACGGTGAGTGTCTGGGTTCGATTCCGGCGAGTGTTGAAACACTAGGGGTGTTTCCTTACACCGGTCGTCTACGTTCACCCATCAGTATAAAATGGGTACCTGGGTGTTAGTCGACTGGTGTGGGTCGCTTCCCAGGACAAAACTGACCTAATTTGCCCGAAATGCTCTACACAACAAGCGGCTTTCTATGTAGTAGTATGTCATTGATGTCAGTTAGGCCTCTATGCCTTGTACATGTACTTGTAGTAAATAAAGATTTATATTACATTAGGTATTAAAGTATTCTTGACTGGTGGTGAACAGGTAACATGCGGCATAAATGACCCTCATGGAGTCGACAGACTTTAAAACCCATTAATTATTAACTATTTAATGGCCTTCGTGTTGGAGCTGTTAAAACTAATAAACCAGTAATGGAAGTAAACCTGGGAAGCTGCCAGTTTAGAGGCAGGACAAGGAAATGTGACTCAACCCATGCAACTACAAATAGACGAGTGCAGATAAGCGAGTACTTACATTCACACACGTACGAACACGCACACACGCGCGCACACACACACACACACACACACACACACACACACACACACACACACACACACACACACACACACACACACACACACACACACACACACACACACACCCACACACACACACACACACACACACACACACACACACACACACACACACACACACACACACACACACACACACACACACACCCACACACACCCACACACACACACACACACACACACACACACACACACACACACACACACACACACACACACACACACACGAGAAACACAAGTAGGAAAGGTGCCAGCATGAATGGTGTACCTAAAAGACAGTTTCCCAAGCATGTGAGGGATACCTACTGGCACTGATACTGCTTCAGACAGGCGTCAATTATTTACCAGGCGTCAGGGAAATGCTAATTGAATTTACGTGTTAATTTGATGTCAGTTTTTGGTAGGTGAAGCTAAACTCGCGAGGACGATCCCTTCAGGGGAATTGCTGTGACGCCGGTGAAGGGCTCTGAATTCAGGGAATTGGAACTACTCTCCACATCCTTTGCTCGGAACTTCTCTCCCTTACTCCAAGAAATGTGTAGTATTAATTATTATTATTATTATTATTATTATTATTATTATTATTATTATTATAATTTTACTAAAAGCATGTTATGAACCAGTGTAAATCATAGGCGTTGTTTAGACCCAATGAATTTAGCACTACAACATAAATATAATAATAATAATAATAATAATAATAATAATAATAATAATAATAATAATAATAGTCTCTCTTCATCCACGCCTTGATGTTGGCGAGGGGTTCTTGATCCAAAGAACTCTACTTATTCTCCCCTTCTCTGGACTGAATCCTTTTGCATCTCCGGGAGCTGTATAACCCCTGCTGGTTTACCGCATCCCACAGCTTAAAAATAAATATTCATGTAAGAAAATGAACCTGTTCTCTTTATTAGACTGATCCCGAATGCCTCCATTACCACTACGGTTTATCGCTTTCCACTAAATAATAATAAACCGTAGTCAAGTAAATGGCTGCTTGAGCTCAACCCACAGATAAGACAAAAATTTTAAATTAGGCTCTAAGAAAAGAGGATACCATGGGCAAAGTACCGCTGAGAAGGTCTTTTCTCAAGGTTTCTGTTGAGGTCAAGAATCTATAAGTGGATACTGCGCAAAAGCTGTCCTTTGACGAACACAGTATATATATATATATATATATATATATATATATATATATATATATATATATATATATATATATATATATATATATATATATATATATATATATATATCTATCTATATATATATATATATATATATATATATATGTACTCACCTATTTGTACTCACCTATTTGTGGTTGCAGGGGTCGAGTCACAGCTCCTGGCCCCGCCTCTTCGCTGATTGCTACTAGGTCCTCTCTCTCCCTGCCCCATGAGCTCTATCATACCTCGCCTTAAAACTATGTATGGTTCCTGCCTCCACCACATCACTTTCTAGGCTATTCCATGGCCTGACTACTCTATGACTGAAGAAATACTTCCTAACATCCCTTTGATTCATCTGAGTCTTCAACTTCCAATTGTGACCTCTTGTGTCTGTGTCCCATCTCTGGAACATCCCGTCTTTGTCCACCTCGTCTATTCCGCGCAGTATTTTATATGTCGTTATCATGTCTCCCCTGACCCTCCTGGCCTCCAGTGTCGTCAGGCCGATTTCCCTCAACCTTTCTTCATAGGACAATCCCCGTAGCTCTGGGACTAGTCTTGTTGCAAACCTTTGCACTTTCTCTAATTTCTTGACGTGCTTGACTAGGTGTGGATTCCAAACTGGTGCTGCATACTCCAGTATGGGCCTGACGTAGATGGTGTACAGAGTCTTAAACGAATCCTTACTGAGGTATCGGAACGCTATCCGTAGGTTTGCCAGGCGCCCGTATGCTGCAGCAGTTATCTGTGTTATATGTGTGTTATATGTGTGTGTGTGTGTGTGTGTGTGTGTGTGTGTGTGTGTGAAGCGCGTCTGTCTCTCTCTCAACAGACGGAGGATCGAGCCTCCACCACGTCTTGCGTAGGGTTTAGCGCTTAAAATGAATTAAGTAAAAAAAATTAATTTTGCAGAGCGTCGCTAATCTCTTGCTGATAAATAAAAGAGAAAGGAAAAAAAATGACGAAATAAGAGAATCTTGACATCCACGACCTCGTGATTCCAGTATTGAGCGCTCGGGTCTAAATTTAAAAATACTGCCTGTGTGTTGAGTCGGTATCGTTTCCTTCTATTTCGGGGAGAGAAAGAGAGAAGAATGGACGGCTGGACGTCCCTGGCTTCCGACAAAAGCGATTTCCATGGATACCATGAGCAACCCTCGAATGGGATTTGGTGACACGATCTCTACCCTGATGGAGAGGCATGGGAGACATACCTAGAGTTTCACTGCCCAGGAAAAATAGAAATCTTCACTTTTCTTTTTATCTTTAATAAATCAGATAAATAATTTCAATGCCTTCTGTATCCTAACTTCCTCTTCATCGTCCTAGTGAAGCTTCCCAGCTCAGGCTTACAGACTTCACTACATTATGTGAGAAACGTAGCTACATTTCGTGTCCATATATTGGTACTTACATACAGAGTAGGGTAGTCGCACACAACGGGTGTACCCACTGTGTAACTATCATACAAAATAGAGCAGCCACACGCTGCAATTGTTCCTACTATCAAGAAGAGAGAAACCACACACTGTGTGTTTCCGCAATGTATCATAGAGACCAAGGTAGCCACACACGGAGGGTCTTCCCAGTATAACCATCACATAGAATCAAGCATCCACACACATTACAGGTGTTTCCACAGTGTGATAATAAATCCACCCTTGGGTAAAACGCAAACGTAAAACGTTCTCTGTGTCAGTTTTCGTAGTCTAGAGTAGCAAAACATTACGGATTTATATGATTTTGAAAAAAAAATAAACTTTGGAAAATGTATTTTTAGCAATATCAAAAGTTTGTCGAGAAGCGACAATGGTCGAGTTTTAAGTCGCAGTGCACAATCAGTTTTGGCAGTGCCGTCGACACTCGATTTCTTGACGCTACAAGGAGCAGCGAAGACTGACGGCGACCCTCTGCTCGACACTGCAAAATTCTTAAGAGGTTGTCGGCACCAATATCGACCGGAAGAACCTAAAATCCTTTAAATTTTTAACGGAGAAAAGATCAAGGATACACACTTGCCTTTAGTTCTGTCTCCATTATATATATATATATATATATATATATATATATATATATATATATATATATATATATATATATATATATATATATATATATATATA
Source organism: Cherax quadricarinatus (assembly GCF_038502225.1). Taxonomy (NCBI): domain Eukaryota; kingdom Metazoa; phylum Arthropoda; class Malacostraca; order Decapoda; family Parastacidae; genus Cherax; species Cherax quadricarinatus. The sequence continues at coordinate 20,469,719 of NC_091336.1, forward strand.
TATATATATGCAATAAGATCACAGTAAACAGGTGATTTCAAAATATGCAAAACAACCACTCTGAAAGAATAGAGAAATTCCAAGCGCTTTCGTGACTACTCACATTATCAAGGAACTATGAAAGTGAAGCATCAAAGGAAGCTATATAAGGGGTGAGGTGCTGGCCGACCCCTTATATAGCTTCCTTGGATGCTTCACTTTCATAGTTCCTTGATAATGTGAGTAGTCACGAAAGCGCTTGGAATTTCTCTATTCTTTCAGAGTGGTTTTTTTGCACATATATATATATATATATATATATATATATATATATATATATATATATATATATATATATATATATATATATATATATATATATATATATATATATATATATATATATATATATATATATATATATATATGTTGTGCCGAATATGTAAAACTGGTCAATTAGCAAGAACTCATTTAAAGCAAAGTCTTTTCTAAAATTTTCTCTTATACGTTTAAAGATATATTTTTTTCATTAATACTGATGTAAAAATTTATACTTTTTCACCAAAAGAATCTTAGAAAACTTACCTAACCTTCTTGTAACAAGAACAATTTATTTTAGCCTAACCCAACTAAATATATTTTGTATAAGTTTACAATAATTTAATACTAAACAAAGACAGTGAAATATATTTTTTTCGTTAGGTTCAGAATGATTTTGGCGAAATTATTGCATACACAAATTTTCACTTGTCCTATATGGCAAGATAAGCGTTGCTATTTAAGCCAAGATCGCAAGTTCTGCCTATTCGGCACGACATATATATATATATATATATACATATATATATATATATATATATATATATATATATATATATATATACATACATATATATATATATATATATATATATATATATATATATATATATATATATATATATATATATATATATATATATATATATATATATATATATGCAAAACAACCACTCTGAAAGAATAGAGAAATTCCAAGCGCTTTCGTGACTACTCGCTTGGAATTTCTCTATTCTTTCAGAGTGGTTGTTTTGCATATTCTGAAATCACCTGTTTACTGTGATCTTATTGCATATATATATATATATATATATATATATATATATATATATATATATATATATATATATATATATATATATATATATATATATATATATATATATATATATATATATATGTGTGTGTGTGTGTGTGTGTGTGTGTCGTGCCGAATATGTAAAACTAGTCAATTAGCAAGAACTCATTAAATTAAATTAAGTCTTTTCTAAAATTTTCTCTTATACGTTTAAAGATATATTTTTTTCATTAATGTTAATGTAAACAATTTTAATTTTACACCAAAAGAATCTTAGAAAACTTACCTAACCTTATTATAACAAGAACAATTTATTTTAGCCTAACCCAACTATATATATTTTACATTTGTTTACAGTAAGTTAATACTAAACAAACACAGTGAAATATATTTTTTTCGTTAGGTTCAGAATGATTTTGGCGAAATTATTGCATACACAAATTTTCGCTTGTCCTATATCGCAAGATGAGCGTTGCTATTTAAGCCAAGATCGCAAGTTCTGCCTATTCGGCACGACATATACATATATATATATATATATACACACACACACATATATGTATATATATATATATATATATATATATATAAATATATATTTATATATATATATATATATATATATATATATATATATATATATATATATATATATATATATATATATATATATATATATATATATGTATATATATATATTTATATATATATATATATATATATATATATATATATATATGTATATATATATATATATATATATATATATATATATATATATATATATATATATATATATATATATATATATATATATATATATATAGATGTATATACTGGAGGGGCGAGAGAATGAGGCTGCTCTAAGCTATCCGCGTTTTAAATGCTTCTTGAGGAGCACTGTATAGAAAGTAGCGCAAATCTTAGTGATGATAGTGAATAACGTGCGTTCCTGGAAGGCAGATAACTGTCTTAACTGAGATTTCCACTACTTTCAATGCACTGATCCTGATAAAGCATTGTAATCATTATGCTTTATCATTATAATCATTATAAAGCATTATAATCCGGAGAATTATTATTATTATTATAATCAAGGGGGAAGCGCTAAACCCGGAGGATTATACAGCGTCTGGGGGGGGGGATGTGGAAGGCATTCAGGCTTAATTCGGGGAACTGGAGCACAGATCCAATTCCCTAAATCAAGAGCCCCTCACCAACATCAAGGAACCTTCCTTGAGGGGATAATCCGGAGAAACACGTCTAACTGTATACAGAAAACTTAATCTCAGTACCAGCAACAGATTCTAGCCCAGAACTCTCTACTGTCAGCCAGGGCAGAGTCAAACTCTGGCGCTGTAACCACCTCGGCCACAAACACCATACAGACATGGATGGCCAGCAGAGGCTAGGCACTGAGCTTATGATTCCATAGCCCGGTGCTTCACTGACTTTACAGTGACGTGTTTGCTTATTTTCTCGTTCATCTTAATACCGGCCACATGCACCACATGAATACATGCATCTTAAAATCTCCATTGTTTACTAGCATTTCGCTCGTTTCTATGAGGTTATAGCATATCTTAATTTCTATCCCGGGGCTGGCATGATGTGTGAAACAAGATGAGGCCATGTTTCCTTACACCTGCTGCCCCTGCTCACCTAGCAGTAAGTAGATACCTGGGTGTTAGTCGACTCGTGGGGCGCATCCCAGGGAGTGGTTGTATACCTTACATAGGGCTGGGCTTTGAAACGAGCTGAGGTAGGATAACAGCTCTTAGTATGTAAAATTTATGTGTACAAACAAAACTGTGTTCCTGGGGTTGGAGGTTACATACAGAGGTATAAAAACCTTCGTTCTAAACTAATGTTTAGTCAAATGGCAGAATAGTCTTCGATACCACCCCGTGATGGTTAGCTGAGGCAGGATATGACGGGTGTAGGTTAGAATCCTTCACAATGGCTGAGATAAAAGTCACTTCACCATAAACTACACGGTTGCATATATAGAAAAAATCAAGGGTGAAAAAATAAAACAGAAATAAATGGAAAGTTATAAGGTTTAATTCGAGGAACGGCAAGGCTGCTCTTGTTCCTTCGACCGATAGCCTTTTACCAGCATCAAGGCACTTCCCCTGAAGGAACTCTCCCTCCCTCCTTCTCTCCCTCCCTCCCTCCCTCCCTCCCTCCCTCCTTCCCTTCCTCCCTCCTTCCCTCCCTCCCTCCTTCCCTCCCTCTATCCTTCCCTCCCTCCTTCCTTCCTTCCCTAGTGAGATCTGCTCATTGACCCAAAAACCAGGATAAGCAAATGGGATCCGGGACTTTTATCAGGATAAAGCACCCGGTTCTGAATTGGCTCAACCTCTCACAATCTAAAAAATATAGGGGAAAATATGCCTAAAGCTTTAATCGTTGGTGAATTATTTGCATCATAATTCGAACTCTAGGACAATGCCATTTGGAATCATGGAGTTTATATTTTTTGTGCTCACGGTGAATGAATTGAGCTAAAACAATATTATTATTTTAGCATGGAATTGTCTGACCTGTAAATTATTTACTGCATTTGAGGCTATTGCCGTTTATTATATATCATTTTTTTTTGCCTGGTTTCTCTTTCCACCGCTTCACCCTTCTTTCCTCCTCACCTTCCTCCCCTCTTCCTCCCTCCATCTCCCTCTTTCCCTCTCCGTATCTCATCTCCAGGCAGTAACAGTGACCACACCATTTGCAACGCACTTTCTTATTGTTTTCCAAAGAAGCAGCATCCACTTCATAGAGCGTCACTGAGTGAAAGAAAGAACCCCAGACTGTAATGGGAACGTACTTTCTCTAATCCTCTTCACGACCGTCTCTGGTTACCCTCTAAAGCGAGGCTGAGGCAATTCTCTCCCCCTCCCGCTATCATTCCTCCGAAATTAACAAGACGATGGGGCTTGGGTTGAAGGCGAGAGGGAGGCGAGGAGAGGTTCAACAAGAGAGGCGCTTTAGAGTGGAGGCTGTACAGAAGAGAGCTCTCCAAAGCCTCTGCCTCTCTTCCCACCTACTCCTTGCAACGAGTCCATAATGGGTTGCGAGCAAAACAGGTGGGAGAGACGGTACCTTAGGGAGAGAGGAGGGAAACAACAGGGATTTTCCCAGCTTCGTCTGGGCTATTGGTTTGGGGGTTATCTGTGTCTTGGATATGTTGGTGGCTGCTAGTGGCTGGCTCTCCCTGCAGTGTGTATGTGTGTGTATTCACCTATCTGTGGCTGCAGGGGTCGATTCACAGCTCCTGTCCCCGCCTCTTTGCTGGTCGCTGTGTATGTGTGTATAGGTACGTGCATGTTTCTTTCGACCATTTCCGTAATACTGACAACAATCATCTCGTCTTTCGAGTCCGCTCTCTGATGGAAGGAACATTTACCTCCAATAACCCACTCAATGCTCATCTCTGGTTGCTTCGCTGCCCGTGCGAGGTTCTCGACTTGAGATGAGTAAATATGTTCGCCTCGCTCTTTGTCAAGAATATTTATTCATTTTACTCGAGTAACCCTTGTTGTTTGACAGCGAAAATATTCGCAGATTTCTTTTAGCCTCATTTTGTTTGTGTTGATGACTGAAAAAATCTGCAATTTTATTTGTACTCTTAACTGAGCTAGTTTCTTTTTATGTCCTCGTTGGAGACTTGTTCGTTAGGTTTTGGATGTTCTTGTATCTTTGTTGATACTGAAGTTTCACTCTGCTCGGAATTCCTGCGTCTGATTTGCAGTGTTCGTGTTTCTGTGACAACATTCCAGGAAGTCAGCTGGAACTATCGTCGTTGTATTTTGACATGGTCTTCGTTATCTCTTAGTACTGTCTTCGTTGTCTGTTGACAATGTCCTCATTGTTCGCTTAATCTGGTTTCGTTTGTTTACATAATCATCATCGTTGCGTGCTGACACTTTCTTTCCATTTCACTGATTATTTTGTATGATCATGTGTCGTCCCCTGTTTATCCTGTCTTACAGTTTCGTTATGTCTTAGTCAATCAGTTTTTCCCTATCACCCGAGACTTCAGTATTATAACATTCAAGGGATAATCCTAGGTCTCTAGGCTTCCTAGAATTTCTGGGCAATAGGAAATAATTTGATCTGAGCCAAGGAAGCAGAGAGTAGCTCCAATTTCTTTAAGCAAGAGCCGTTCCCCAATAGCCTTTGGAAAACACATTTGTAACCCCAGTTACGAACGTCACATATTTACGTACCTTTCTTGTTTCCGAATCCCGTAATTCGTACCCTAGTACGACTTTAAGCCAGAGGGTATTAAGAGTGTTGATTTTCACGTATACCACTCATTACGAACGTCAGCGTCTGTACGTTCAATCCCAGCAAATGAGTTCGTGACGACGGGATGGAATACACCCCGCAAAATTGCGACATTGCAAACCCCCCTCTTCCTGACCTAATTAACTTTCCGAATCATTATCCCTCTAATTAATAACCCTTGTCAAATAACCTTCCGTCACAGATCACTATCAGAGTTTTACCCACGAACTCTCTCGACCCAGGAAAATAGCCTTCATAATTCTCCTCGCTAATCCTCTACTGCAAAAAAATATGTGACCTCACTGATCCCCGAATTACCCACACGGTTTTAAAGCTCGATGGCATAAACTAACTTACAACAAAAACTTTTTTATATACTATTTAATCCACTAGAGACTTTTGTCAAGTATTTGAGAAATTTCCAGTGCTTCATAATATTAATATTAATATTAATATATACATATATATATATTATATATATACATATATATATATATATATATATATATATATATATATATATATATATATATATATATATATATATATATATATATATATTATTATTTTTTTTATTATCCCGAACCACCTCAACAACCCTTCCTCAGCCCTCTGGACAACAGTTTTGGTAATCCCGCACCTCCTCCTAACTTCCAAACTACGAATTCTCTGCATTATATTCACACCACACATTGCCCTCAGACATGACATCTCCACTGCCTCCAGCCTTCTCCTCGCTGCAACATTCATCACCCACGCTTCACACCCATATAAGAGCGTTGGTAAAACTATACTCTCATACATTCCCCTCTTTGCCTCCAAGGACAAAGTTCTTTGTCTCCACAGACTCCTAAGTGCACCACTCACTCTTTTTCCCTCATCAATTCTATGATTCACCTCATCTTTCATAGACCCATCCGCTGACACGTCCACTCCCAAATATCTGAATACGTTCACCTCCTCCATACTCTCTCCCTCCAATCTGATATTCAATCTTTCATCACCTAATCTTTTTGTTATCCTCATAACCTTACTCTTTCCTGTATTCACCTTTAATTTTCTTCTTTTGCACACCCTACCAAATTCATCCACCAATCTCTGCAACTTCTCTTCAGAATCTCCCAAGAGCACAGTGTCATCGGCAAAGAGCAGCTGTGACAACTCCCACTTTGTGTGTGATTCTTTATCTTTTAACTCCACGCCTCTTGCCAAGACCCTCGCATTTACTTCTCTTACAACCCCATCTATAAATATATTAAACAACCACGGTGACATCACACATCCTTGTCTAAGGCCTACTTTTACTGGGAAAAAATTTCCCTCTTTCCTACATACTCTAACTTGAGCCTCACTATCCTCGTAAAAACTCTTCACTGCTTTCAGTAACCTACCTCCTACACCATACACTTGCAACATCTGCCACATTGCCCCCCTATCCACCCTGTCATACGCCTTTTCCAAATCCATAAATGCCACAAAGACCTCTTTAGCCTTATCTAAATACTGTTCACTTATATGTTTCACTGTAAACACCTGGTCCACACACCCCCTACCTTTCCTAAAGCCTCCTTGTTCATCTGCTATCCTATTCTCCGTCTTACTCTTAATTCTTTCAATTATAACTCTACCATACACTTTACCAGGTACACTCAACAGACTTATCCCCCTATAATTTTTGCACTCTCTTTTATCCCCTTTGCCTTTATACAAAGGAACTATGCATGCTCTCTGCCAATCCCTAGGTACCTTACCCTCTTCCATACATTTATTAAATAATTGCACCAACCACTCCAAAACTATATCCCCACCTGCTTTTAACATTTCTATCTTTATCCCATCAATCCCGGCTGCCTTACCCCCTTTCATTTTACCTACTGCCTCACGAACTTCCCCCACACTCACAACTGGCTCTTCCTCACTCCTACAAGATGTTATTCCTCCTTGCCCTATACACGAAATCACAGCTTCCCTATCTTCATCAACATTTAACAATTCCTCAAAATATTCCTTCCATCTTCCCAATACCTCTACCTCTCCATTTAATAACTCTCCTCTCCTATTTTTAACTGACAAATCCATTTGTTCTCTAGGCTTTCTTAACTTGTTAATCTCACTCCAAAACTTTTTCTTATTTTCAACAAAATCTGTTGATAACATCTCACCCACTCTCTCATTTGCTCTCTTTTTACATTGCTTCACCACTCTCTTAACTTCTCTCTTTTTCTCCATATACTCTTCCCTCCTTGCATCACTTCTACTTTGTAAAAACTTCTCATATGCTAACTTTTTCTCCCTTACTACTCTCTTTACATCATCATTCCACCAATCGCTCCTCTTCCCTCCTGCACCCACTTTCCTGTAACCACAAACTTCTGCTGAACACTCTAACACTACATTTTTAAACCTACCCCATACCTCTTCGACCCCATTGCCTATGCTCTCATTAGCCCATCTATCCTCCAATAGCTGTTTATATCTTACCCTAACTGCCTCCTCTTTTAGTTTATAAACCTTCACCTCTCTCTTCCCTGATGCTTCTATTCTCCTTGTATCCCATCTACCTTTTACTCTCAGTGTAGCTACAACTAGAAAGTGATCTGATATATCTGTGGCCCCTCTATAAACATGTACATCCTGAAGTCTACTCAACAGTCTTTTATCTACCAATACATAATCCAACAAACTACTGTCATTTCGCCCTACATCATATCGTGTATACTTATTTATCCTCTTTTTCTTAAAATATGTATTACCTATAACTAAACCCCTTTCTATACAAAGTTCAATCAAAGGGCTCCCATTATCATTTACACCTGGCACCCCAAACTTACCTACCACACCCTCTCTAAAAGTTTCTCCTACTTTAGCATTCAAGTCCCCTACCACAATTACTCTCTCACTTGGTTCAAAGGCTCCTATACATTCACTTAACATCTCCCAAAATCTCTCTCTCTCCTCTGCATTCCTCTCTTCTCCAGGTGCATACACGCTTATTATGACCCACTTCTCGCATCCAAGCTTTACTTTAATCCACATAATTCTTGAATTTACACATTCATATTCTCTTTTCTCCTTCCATAACTGATCATTTAACATTACTGCTACCCCTTCCTTTGCTCTAACTCTCTCAGATACTCCAGATTTAATCCCATTTATTTCCCCCCACTGAAACTCTCCTACCCCCTTCAGCTTTGTTTCGCTTAGGGCCAGGACATCCAACTTCTTTTCATTCATAACATCAGCAATCATCTGTTTCTTGTCATCCGCACTACATCCACGCACATTTAAGCAACCCAGTTTTATAAAGTTTTTCTTCTTCTCTTTTTTAGTAATTGTATACAAGAGAAGGGGTTACTAGCCCATTGCTCCCGGCATTTTAGTCGCCTCATACGACACGCATGGCTTACGGAGGAAAGATTCTTTTCCACTTCCCCATGGACAATAGAAGAAATAAAAAAGAACAAGAGCTATTTAGAAAAAGGAGAAAAACCTAGATGTATGTATATATATATATGCATGTGCGTGTCTGTGAAGTGTGACCAAAGTGTAAGTAGGAGTAGCAAGATATCCCTGTTATCTTAGCGTGTTTATGAGACAGAAAAAGAAACCAGCAATCCTACCATCATGCAAAACAGTTACAGGTTTTTGTTTCACAGTCATCTGGCAGGACGGTAGTACTTCCCTGGGTGGTTGCTGTCTACCAACCTACTACCTACGTGTATATATGTATATATATAATATGTATATATGTATATATATATATATATATGTATATATATAATATGTATATATGTATATATATAATATGTATATATGTATATATATATATATATATATGCAAAACAACCACTCTGAAAGAATAGAGAAATTCCAAGCGCTTTCGTGACTACTCACATTATCAAGGAACTATGAAAGTGAAGCATACAAGGAAACTATATAAGGGGTCGGCCAGCACCTCACTATCAGATCCCACAACGGTTAAACACGTGACGGGCGGCGAGCCAACTGGCGCGTCACGTGTTTAACCGTTGTGGGATCTGATAGTGAGGTGCTGGCCGACCCCTCATATAGTTTCCTTGGATGCTTCACTTTCATAGTTCCTTGATAATGTGAGTAGTCACGAAAGCGCTTGGAATTTCTCTATTCTTTCAGAGTGGTTGTTTTGCATATTTTGAAATCACCTGTTTACTGTGATCTTATTGCATATATATATATATATATATATATATATATATATATATATATATATATATATATATATATATATATATATATATATATATATATATACATATATATATATATATATATATATATATATATATATATATATATATATATATATATATATATATATATATATGTCGTGCCGAATATGTAAAACTGGTCAGTTAGCAAGAACTCACTTAAAATTAAGTTCTCTATGAAATTTTCTCTTATACGTTTAAAGATACATTTTTTTCATTAACGTTAATGTAAAAAATTTTAATTTTGCACCAAAAGAATCTTAGAAAACTTACCTAACCTTATTATGACAAGAGCAATTTATTTTAGCCTAACCCAACTAAATATATTTTAGATTTGTTTACAGTAATTTAATAATAAACAAACACAGTGAAATATATTTTTTTCGTTAGGCTCAGAATGATTTTGGCGAAATTATTGCATACGCAAATTTTCACCTGTCCCATATGGCAAGATGAGCTTTGCTATTTAAGCCAAGATCGCAAGTTCTGCCTGTTTGGCACGACATATATATATAATATATATATATATATAATATATATATATATATATAATATATATATATAATATATATATATATATATATATGTCGTGCCGAATATGTAAAACTGGTCAATTAGCAAGAACTCATCTAAAATTAAGTCCTCTCTGAAATTTTCTCATATACGTTTAAAGATATATTTTCTTAATTAATGTTAATGTAAAAAAAATTAATTTTGCACCAAAAGAATCTTAGAAAACTTACCTAACCTTATTATAACAAGAGCAATTTATTTTAATCTAACCCAACTATATATATTTTAGATTTGTTTACAGTTATAAGTAGTAGGTTGGTAGACAGCAACCACCCAGGGAAGTACTACCGTCCTGCCAGATGACTGTGAAACAAAAACCTGTAACTGTTTTGCATGATGGTAGGATTGCTGGTTTCTTTTTCTGTCTCATAAACACGCTAAGATAACAGGGATATCTTGCTACTCCTACTTACACTTTGGTCACACTTCACAGACACGCACATGCATATATATATATACATACATCTAGGTTTTTCTCCTTTTTCTAAATAGCTCTTGTTCTTTTTTATTTCTTCTATTGTCCATGGGGAAGTGGAAAAGAATCTTTCCTCCGTAAGCCATGCGTGTCGTATGAGGCGACTAAAATGCCGGGAGCAATGGGCTAGTAACCCCTTCTCCTGTATACAATTACTAAAAAAGAGAAGAAGAAAAACTTTATAAAACTGGGTTGCTTAAATGTGCGTGGATGCAGTGCGGATGACAAGAAACAGATGATTGCTGATGTTATGAATGAAAAGAAGTTGGATGTCCTGGCCCTAAGCGAAACAAAGCTGAAGGGGGTAGGAGAGTTTCAGTGGGGGGAAATAAATGGGATTAAATCTGGAGTATCTGAGAGAGTTAGAGCAAAGGAAGGGGTAGCAGTAATGTTAAATGATCAGTTATGGAAGGAGAAAAGAGAATATGAATGTGTAAATTCAAGAATTATGTGGATTAAAGTAAAGGTTGGATGCGAGAAGTGGGTCATAATAAGCGTGTATGCACCTGGAGAAGAGAGGAATGCAGAGGAGAGAGAGAGATTTTGGGAGATGTTAAGTGAATGTATAGGAGCCTTTGAACCAAGTGAGAGAGTAATTGTGGTGGGGGATCTGAATGCTAAAGTAGGAGAAACTTTTAGAGAGGGTGTGGTAGGTAAGTTTGGGGTGCCAGGTGTAAATGATAATGGGAGCCCTTTGATTGAACTTTGTATAGAAAGGGGTTTAGTTATAGGTAATACATATTTTAAGAAAAAGAGGATAAATAAGTATACACGATATGATGTAGGGCGAAATGACAGTAGTTTGTTGGATTATGTATTGGTAGATAAAAGACTGTTGAGTAGACTTCAGGATGTACATGTTTATAGAGGGGCCACAGATATATCAGATCACTTTCTAGTTGTAGCTACACTGAGAGTAAAAGGTAGATGGGATACAAGGAGAATAGAAGCATCAGGGAAGAGAGAGGTGAAGGTTTATAAACTAAAAGAGGAGGCAGTTAGGGTAAGATATAAACAGCTATTGGAGGATAGATGGGCTAATGAGAGCATAGGCAATGGGGTCGAAGAGGTATGGGGTAGGTTTAAAAATGTAGTGTTAGAGTGTTCAGCAGAAGTTTGTGGTTACAGGAAAGTGGGTGCAGGAGGGAAGAGGAGCGATTGGTGGAATGATGATGTAAAGAGAGTAGTAAGGGAGAAAAAGTTAGCATATGAGAAGTTTTTACAAAGTAGAAGTGATGCAAGGAGGGAAGAGTATATGGAGAAAAAGAGAGAAGTTAAGAGAGTGGTGAAGCAATGTAAAAAGAGAGCAAATGAGAGAGTGGGTGAGATGTTATCAACAAATTTTGTTGAAAATAAGAAAAAGTTTTGGAGTGAGATTAACAAGTTAAGAAAGCCTAGAGAACAAATGGATTTGTCAGTTAAAAATAGGAGAGGAGAGTTATTAAATGGAGAGTTAGAGGTATTGGGAAGATGGAAGGAATATTTTGAGGAATTGTTAAATGTTGATGAAGATAGGGAAGCTGTGATTTCGTGTATAGGGCAAGGAGGAATAACATCTTGTAGGAGTGAGGAAGAGCCAGTTGTGAGTGTGGGGGAAGTTCGTGAGGCAGTAGGTAAAATGAAAGGGGGTAAGGCACCCGGGATTGATGGGATAAAGATAGAAATGTTAAAAGTAGGTGGGGATATAGTTTTGGAGTGGTTGGTGCAATTATTTAATAAATGTATGGAAGAGGGTAAGGTACCTAGGGATTGGCAGAGAGCATGCATAGTTCCTTTGTATAAAGGCAAAGGGGATAAAAGAGAGTGCAAAAATTATAGGGGGATAAGTCTGTTGAGTGTACCTGGTAAAGTGTATGGTAGAGTTATAATTGAAAGAATTAAGAGTAAGACGGAGAATAGGATAGCAGATGAACAAGGAGGCTTTAGGAAAGGTAGGGGGTGTGTGGACCAGGTGTTTACAGTGAAACATATAAGTGAACAGTATTTAGATAAGGCTAAAGAGGTCTTTGTGGCATTTATGGATTTGGAAAAGGCGTATGACAGGGTGGATAGGGGGGCAATGTGGCAGATGTTGCAAGTGTATGGTGTAGGAGGTAGGTTACTGAAAGCAGTGAAGAGTTTTTATGAGGATAGTGAGGCTCAAGTTAGAGTATGTAGGAAAGAGGGAAATTTTTTCCCAGTAAAAGTAGGCCTTAGACAAGGATGTGTGATGTCACCGTGGTTGTTTAATATATTTATAGATGGGGTTGTAAGAGAAGTAAATGCGAGGGTCTTGGCAAGAGGCGTGGAGTTAAAAGATAAAGAATCACACACAAAGTGGGAGTTGTCACAGCTGCTCTTTGCTGATGACACTGTGCTCTTGGGAGATTCTGAAGAGAAGTTGCAGAGATTGGTGGATGAATTTGGTAGGGTGTGCAAAAGAAGAAAATTAAAGGTGAATACAGGAAAGAGTAAGGTTATGAGGATAACAAAAAGATTAGGTGATGAAAGATTGAATATCAGATTGGAGGGAGAGAGTATGGAGGAGGTGAACGTATTCAGATATTTGGGAGTGGACGTGTCAGCGGATGGGTCTATGAAAGATGAGGTGAATCATAGAATTGATGAGGGAAAAAGAGTGAGTGGTGCACTTAGGAGTCTGTGGAGACAAAGAACTTTGTCCTTGGAGGCAAAGAGGGGAATGTATGAGAGTATAGTTTTACCAACGCTCTTATATGGGTGTGAAGCGTGGGTGATGAATGTTGCAGCGAGGAGAAGGCTGGAGGCAGTGGAGATGTCATGTCTGAGGGCAATGTGTGGTGTGAATATAATGCAGAGAATTCGTAGTTTGGAAGTTAGGAGGAGGTGCGGGATTACCAAAACTGTTGTCCAGAGGGCTGAGGAAGGGTTGTTGAGGTGGTTCGGACATGTAGAGAGAATGGAGCGAAACAGAATGACTTCAAGAGTGTATCAGTCTGTAGTGGAAGGAAGGCGGGGTAGGGGTCGGCCTAGGAAGGGTTGGAGGGAGGGGGTAAAGGAGGTTTTGTGTGCGAGGGGCTTGGACTTCCAGCAGGCATGCGTGAGCGTGTTTGATAGGAGTGAATGGAGACAAATGGTTTTTAATACTTGACGTGCTGTTGGAGTGTGAGCAAAGTAACATTTATGAAGGGATTCAGGGAAACCGGCAGGCCGGACTTGAGTCCTGGAGATGGGAAGTACAGTGCCTGCACTCTGAAGGAGGGGTGTTAATGTTGCAGTTTAAAAACTGTAGTGTAAAGCACCCTTCTGGCAAGACAGTGATGGAGTGAATGATGGTGAAAGTTTTTCTTTTTCGGGCCACCCTGCCTTGGTGGGAATCGGCCGGTGTGATAATAATAAATAATAAAAAAAAAAAATTGTTTACAGTAATTTAATGCTAAACAAACACAGTGAAATATATTTTTTCGTTAGGTTCAGAATGATTTTGGCGAAATTATTGCATACACAAATTTTCACTTGTCCTATATGGCAAGATGAGCGTTGCTATTTAAGCCAAGATAGCAAGTTCTGCCTATTCGGCACGAGTGTAAAACGGAAGCCTGTAATTGTTTTACATGATGGAAGGATTGCTGGTGTCCTTTTTTCTGTCTCGTAAACATGCAAGATTTCAGGTATGTCGTGCTACTTCTACTTACACTTACATCACACTACACATACATGTACAAGCATATATGTATATACACACCCCTCTGGGTTTTCTTCCATTTTTCTTACTAGTTCTTGTTCTTGTTTATTTCCTCTTACCTCCATGGGGAAGGGGAACAGAATTCTTCCTCCGTAAGCCATGCGTGTTGTAAGAGGCGACTAAAATGCCGGGAGCAAGGGGCTAGTAACCCCTTCTCCTGTATATATTACTAAATGTAAAAGGAGAAACTTTCGTTTATCCTTTTGGGCCACCCTGCCTCGGTAGGATACAGCCAGAGTGTTGAAAGAAAGAAGATATATATATATATATATATATATATATATATATATATATATATATATATATATATATATATATGCAATAAGATCACAGTAAACAGGTGATTTCAGAATATGCAAAACAACCACTTTGAAAGAATAGAGAAATTCCAAGCGCTTTCGTGAGTACTCACATTAATGATGTGAGTAGTCACGAAAGCGCTTGGAATTTCTCTATTCTTTCAGAGTGGTTGTTTTGCATATATATATATAATTTATATATATATATGCATATAATTTATATATATATATATATATATATATATATATATATATATATATATATATATATATATATATAAATATATATATATATATATATATATATATATATATATATATATATATATATATATATATATATATATATATATATATATATTTATAATTTTACACCAAAAGGAACTTAGAAAACTTACCTAACC
>NC_091336.1:20487305-20502305 GCF_038502225.1 Cherax quadricarinatus
AGAATGGGATGCTATTTCGGCTGATCCCTGGGAAGGGAAGCTCCAATTCCTGGAATTAAAAACTCTTCATCAGAATCAAGGTAAAGCCCCTTGAAGGGATCAAGTTAGCCAATTATCCCGTAAGAGAATGCTTAAAAACGCTTTTTAAGTTGATTTTCCGCTTATTACGCATAATTTCCAAAGCTTTAGGATATAAGATCGCAACACCGTGTGGAAGCTGTAGATTAAAAGCCTCAGAACTAAGTAGCTGTTGTAGAATAAAGATCAATAACGTATAGAAATTGTAGAAGTCACAATACCATGGCTGAAATAAAACACAACTGACTCATAATTCTGAGAAGAGAGTTTAGTTTACGTTTGAATTCTTCCTCGAGAACTATCAAATCGCAATATGATAATGGTCCATGAGAGACCGAAATAGCGTTTAAAGTTCGTTCTCTCTCTCTCTCTCTCTCTCTAATATTTTCGTTAGTTGTGAACTCTCCCCAGAGCTCCATGTCTTTTCTAGTCTCCCTGCAATATTCATCAGTGTCTCAACCAGACTTAAATCAGGATGATGAAGTCTAATATATCCTCTTCCACACGCTATTCAGATCTGAAATGGATTAATAAAAAATTCCCTTTATCAGTCAAGCCTGAATTCGTGCAACTAGAAGCGTCGAGTGGAAATTACAGCCACCAGGACAGAGTGAATTAAAGTAGTTACAACCTGGATTGGTTTTAGGGTCATGACAACAACCCCTCAGAATCATATTACGTATAATAAGCAACTACATCACTGGTGATAACACCCTTGCACTCACATTAATTAATTCAAATATATAAAACTTGTAGATAAATTAACATGAAACTAAAACCCTCTGAATATAACTTCACGTTTTACGTGCTAAATTATGGGTATAACTAAACGTTTTACTTAAAATAAAAGCCCAATTTGAAAACATATTTCAGCAAAAAAATTCCAGCCATTAAATATAATCATAGGTTTAGCCACAAAAATCACGTATTAAAACCTTCATTAAACTACCGATACATAAAACCCTTAAACTATAACAGAAAATACAGCCTCAGAACTCTAACGAACTAGCAAATGGACAAAGCAAATATATGGAACCTTTACCGGCGAAATTTCGCCCAGTGCGTGGGTAAAACATCATCGTAAAAGGTCTGTGTAGTAATCTCCTTTGAGTCTCCTGACCATCGTGTCGGTATCACATACAACTACATACTCAAGCCCTGAGTAAGTCACACAACCATAATACACATTACTGCTAATATAAACCAAAACTATGTGTGTAAACGTGTGTTTTCCACTTTTCACGCAGTATCCAGCATCTCCTAATTTATTAACTGTGTTAGTAAATTAACTAGTTTGCCTAAATGCAAAAGCTAATATCCTTTTTTTTTATAAGATACATCAACCATTATAAACGAAGAAGTTCACAAGAGACGAAAAGAAAAATCAGCCGATTCCAAACAGAAAATTAGCCAAGACATACTATTAGCAACCCTTGTATGTTCCATTATCCAAATAATGGAGGCATTTGCATTTGCTTCTATGTTGTAGATTTGAAATTTAGCTAAAAGAATGGGGTGTGTTAGAAAATACTTCAAACTGCTCTGAATCGTCGAAATTTACAAAAAAAAAAAAAATATCGTTTTGCCCCATTTACTCCTGTTTTTACTCCTGTTTTTTCTTCAGTAACTTTCAAAGTTTTCTGTGAGTGTTTATACGTGAGTCAAAACTATTTTTTTCCTACTTATGAGCGATTGAGAATCGCCTTCTCCCAAGTCTAGAACTATGCTAGTTCACCTCTTAGCTTCTTAATTCCCTTCGGAAGGAGTTTGGACTTTCAGATTTTTTACTGGATGATAACGAAGAGCTTCCTTTGTGGTCTGAGGCAATATCAACACTGTCATGCGTCCTGAATTAGTTCTGAAAACTTTCTAAGTAAGAAACACCAATAATGAAAAGTTGAAGAGCTCAGATAAAGGCTTTCTTAAGTTTTTGCATCAATTCCAGAAAAAAAACAAGAACTGTCTAAATAAACTTGACCAGTGGGCAACTGCACACTCCAACACATTAAATAAGGAGCACTGTAAAAGGCTTAATGGCCCATGCTAGGCAGATCTAAGTCACACCCGCTGATGAAGGAATACTGCAGTAGGCCTACTGGTCCAAGCGGGTCAGGTCCAACTCACACCCACCCACACACACTCATGTATATGTGCATGAGTGTTTCCCAAGGGCTGAGCACCTGTAGCCGCCTATCTGATAAGACTTACTCAAATTACAAACATAGACTTTGAAGAGCAGGGAAAAAAATCAGTCACTTAGGGATACCCTTTCGGGGATACTTAATAAAATTTAGAAGGATGAGGAATAAATCTTCAATCTAAAGATACTTTTCATGGATACCTAATAAAATTTTGAAGGATGGGGAATAATTTTTTATTTAAAGATACCCTTTCGGGGATACGTAATAAATACTAATAAAGTTAAAATAGAGAAAATGAGAAAAGGAGAGAGAGAGAGGGAGAGAGAGAGAGAGAGAGAGGGAGAGAGTATTCATGCTCCCTTTACCCTAACACTGTGGCTTCCATGTTCAGTCATCACCCAGGTGGACTAAGCTAATTAAACCAGATGGTAAAGTCTTATCGTTGCAGTACTGGCACTCTTGTCCTTCCTTGTCGCGGGGGAGAGAATCACAAAGACAAACATACCTACTCAATGTTTAACCAGTGAAATAAAGAAGAGGAAAAAAATAATCCTATCGATTCTCCATTAGAATACCTAGACAGTCACATGAAAAAAAAGACATATAATATAATGTCTTGTATTCCTTTCTTAACAACGTTTCGCCCACATGGTGAGCTATTCTCGGACTGACAACATACACACAACATCAAGGAGAGACAAACTGCCTACTAGTCACATTTTCCTCAGTCAAAATAGAATGTTTGCAGACAGTAAAATGCCTGAAATATCCTCACAAATAAACACCGGTTATCAACAACATAAGCATAATCAGCTGACTACAAAATACCTACAATCACCCGATAGAAAAAAAAAATCATCAGAAAAGTGCCTCGAGATAAATTACACAGTACTTGTTAACAATGTAATTTATGTAATTAACAGTTAAATAATTGTATTCAAGAACAAAATTCCAACGCTAATTTCAGCAAACTTTAAAAAAAAAAAAACTCACAACCAAAACTGTTGCAATAAACTCTCGGAAAAAACTGCAATAAATTCACATATAAAAAATTTCCCTTCATAAAATTAGAGCAAAATATCTGCAATAAACTCACAGTAAAATAACTTATAGACTCACAGTAAAATAACTTATAAACTCACAGTAAAATATCTATAATAAACTTACACTAAAATATCTAAATAAACTCACAATTCCTCCAATAATTTAGCAGCAAATGGCACTAACATTTTAATCAACATTAAAATGGCACTAACAAAATACCTGAAGCCTCCTCTTCTCCTAGAGCAAAAGGTGTCATTCAACTTTTTATCCTTCCTCTCAAGTCACGAAACTTCCTTCCTCTGCTGAGGCCAATAGAAAAATGGTTGAAAGGCTGTCCTCTCTCCTCTCTATCTCTTCCCCCTCCTTGCCAATCAAAACTTGAAGAGCGAGTCTCTTATACCTCAACAAATACTTGTTAATTTTCACTTTATGCCAGCCGACAGTTTGGTCAATTCCCATGTGGTCCTTCCAGGTTAGAAAGTTACTATGCTGGCGCTACTACTACTAACATCTCTAAATTCTAGAAGGAATTTCTGTCTCTTCTTGTCTTCCTAAGAAAAAAATGAGTAAACTTCACTTCCAACTCACTTCTCTCTTCTCCTTTGTAAACTAAGAGAACTAAGAAACTCGCACGCACAACCCTGCCCTTTCGATCAAAAAAAAATTAAGTTTTCTCTTCTCAACTAAGACGACAAGAGAATATTTTTTTCTTTGACAAACTTGAGCGCCTGACAAGCCTTTCCTGTCTCCTGTCCTCAACCGACATGCGGGAGAAACTTCCCCCTTTCTCCTTCCACGCCTCGGCCCGCCAATCAAAAAGTACAGCAACTCTGGAGCAGTGTACGTGTGTGTGTGTGTGTGTGTGTGTGTGTGTGTGTGTGTGTGTGTGTGTGTGTGTGTGTGTGTGTGTGTGTGTGTGTGTGTGTGTGTGTATGTGTGTGTGTGTGTAGAAAAATAACATATTTGTAATTATCTCTGTGTAGCTGCGTGGTATGCCATCCTCTATACTTTGTTTATCATATATATATATATATATATATATATATATATATATATATATATATATATATATATATATATATATATATATATATATATATGTGATATATACATATATATATATATATATATATATATATATATATATATATATATATATATATATATATATATATATATATATATATATATATATATATATGTATATATATATATATATATATATATATATATATATATATATATATATATATATATATATATATATATGTCGTGCCGAATAGGCAGAACTTGCGATCTTAGCTTAAATAGCAACGCTCATCTTGCCATATAGGACAAGCGAAAATTTGTGTATGCAATAATTTCGCCAAAATCATTCTGAACCTAACGAAAAAAAATATATTTCACTGTGTTTGTTTAGTATTAAATTATTGTAAACAAATCTAAAATATATTTAGTTGGGTTAGGCTAAAATAAATTGCGCTTGTTATAATAAGGTTAGGTAAGTTATCTAAGTTCCTTTTGGTGCAAAATTAAAAATTTTTACATGAACATTAATGAAAAAAATTTTAGAAAGGACTTAATTTTAAATGAGTTCTTGCTAATTGACCAGTTTTACATATTCGGCACGACATATATATATATATATATATATATATATATATATATATATATATATATATATATATATATATATATATATATATATATATTATGTCCTGTGATATTTTTATTTGACAAAATTGGATACATCAGTGTTGTTCGCTTTCCAGTTTTCCACTGTGGTTGCACTTCTTCCTCTTTTAAGGCATTCCACTAGACTTCAAAAAGAACGTGAAGCTTGCACCTTAGGTGTTACTCACTGCCTTCTACTACGTATTCCAAGACACGATTCGGTCACCAAAACAATACATCCCATGAGCTTAGGGGTTCCAAGAAAAAGGAAAACTAATACAAAAGTCTCTCGTCAGTATTGCTACGTGGGAAGGGGCTAGGAGTCCCCTTGGAGAGAAATGAGAAAAAACGAAAAGGCCAAAGTTAGGTAGGCACAGGGAAGTGGAAATTTTAGGACTGAAGGGAGAGGTAAAATTAACTCAGTCACTCACAGTCGAAGTGGTCAGAGACCGGGTGGTCATTAGCAAACGGAAGTTCAAGCTTCCATAATTCTAGGTGCTGACTGACGCACTCGGATTTCGTACATACAAGAAATACATACCATCACTAAAAAGAGAGGAGGGAAAGGAAAGGAAAGTGGAAGACAAAATTGAATGGGAACTTTTTATAGGGGGGTTAGAGAATGAGGGTGAAAAGAGGTAGAAATCTTGAGAATGTGAAGGATAGGGAGAAGGAAATGAAAAGAGCAAAGGAAAACATTATTTCAAAGGGAGGAAGAGAGGGAGGCTGGGCAGGGTTGGAGTAAGGGCATTTGAGAAGGTGAAGCTCTTTACCAGAGAGTCTAAGGGATGTTGAGAATCTCTTTATGGATACCAGGGTGAATAACATGTATAGGACCCTCGCTCTAGTCCAGAGTCATTTGGAGCATAGAAATTCCTCTCCCTCTCCCTCCTTCCTCCCCTCCTGCCTTCCCAACCTTCTCTCTCTCTCTCTCTCTCTCTCTCTCTCTCTCTCTCTCTCTCTCTCTCTCTTTCACACACACTTTATATTTAACTCATCTCTTAAGCTGCATATGGCTTAAAAATAATCTTATTACAACTAGACATAATGTAACACAGCTACCAGGCATAAAACACTCTTCTTCTTCTTCTTCTTCTTCTTCTTATTATTATTATTATTATTATTATTATTATTATTATTATTATTATTATAATTATTATTATTATTATATTGTTGTTCTAATTCATATTACTTTTAAGAGGAAGCGCTAAGCACGAAGAGAATGGGAAGTAATGAGTTTCGATCCATGAAAGGAGAGAATAACTGATTTCTTGGATCAAGGGCCCTCTCAGAAGCGTCAAGGCGTCCCTCTTCTAAAGGCAACACTCGTGTTACTCAAACATCAGCCAGCAGGGCAAAAGAAGACCAGCCCAGTGAGAGAAATTTCGTGGTTACGATTTGTGATCCAAGCCAGCGGTGAAGACACACTTTGAGCTTTGGCAGGGTCATAGAGAGAGCCGCAGTCTTAGGGTTACGAGATATTTAAACCTCTCCAGCCTCGTGTTTTCCAAGAACCTCGCGAGTGTGGAGAGAAGGTCAGTGTTTTCCTTTAAGGAAAATTTCTTACATCAATAGTGTGCTGTTTCCTTATCACGGAATGGGTGAGGTTTGAACTCATGGCAAGTGATTCCTAAAAATAGCAGGAAAATGAGTCATACTTACAATCCAGGGAGTGATACTCACAAGCCAGTGAGTCATACTCACAAGCCAGTGAGTAATACTCACAAGCCATGAGTCATAGTCACAATCCAGTGAATCATACTCACAAGCCAGTGAGTCATACTCACAAGCCAGTGAGTAATACTCACAAGCCAGTGAGTCATAGTCACAAGCCAGTGAGTCATACTTACAAGCCAGTGAGCCATACTCACAAGCCAATAAATCATACTCACAAGCCAGTGAATCATACTCACAAGTCAGTCTTACTCTCAAGCCAATGAGTCATACTCACAGGCCAGTAAGTCATACTCACAGGCCAGTGAGTCATGCCCACAAGCCTGTGAGTCATACTCACAAGACAGTGAGTAATACTCACAAGCCAGTGAGTCATAGTCACAAGCCAGTAAGTCATACTCACAGGCCAGTGAGGCATAGTCACAGGCCAGTGAGGGATGTTGCTTCCTTATTCTATCCAACAGATACAAAGTGGGAGCAAAGGCAAGCTATGTTTCCTGGGTTATAATTCATTACGTGTGGTGGGTTATCATAGTGTTAAAATCTGTCAGCCTGAGCTGACGTACTTCAGTATGGGTCTAAGGATATCTAAAATTGAGAGAGAGAGAGAGAGAGAGAGAGAGAGAGAGAGAGAGAGAGAGAGAGAGAGAGAGAGAGAGAGAGAGAGAGAGAGAGAGAGAGAGAGAGAGAGAGAGAGAGAGAGAGAGAAGGAGGGAGAAAGAGACAGTGAAGATATTACTGTGAGAAACAGAGGTTCACATGCTTAAAGAAGACTAAGGTGGGATTAGGCGAAGGAGAGTAGAATTTATCTGTGGGAGACAGAGATGAAAAATAAGGTGAGGGAACACGGAATTAGACTGTTGGAGAATGAACCTTGTTGTGGAGATTTGGAACCATGTTGTGGGAGAGTGGAACCATGTTGTGGGAGAGTGGAACCATGTTGTGGGAGGGTGGAACCATGTTGTGGGAGAGTGGAACCATGTTGTGGGAGAGTGGAACCATGTTGTGGGAGAGTGGAACCTTGCTTTGGGAGAGGGGGACCATGTTGTGGGAGAGTGGAACCATGTTGTGGAGAGTGGAACCATGTTGTGGAGAGTGGAACCATGCTATGGAGAGTGGAACCGTGTTGTGGAGAGTGGAACCATGTTGTGGAGAGTGGAACCATGTTGTGGAGAGTGGAACCTTGTTGTGGAGAGTGGAACCATGCTGTGGAGAGTGGAACCATGTTGTGGGAGAGTGCAACCGTGCTGTGGGAGAGTGGAACCTTGCTCTGAGAGAGTGGAACCTTGTTGTGGAGAGTGGAACATATGTTATGGGAGAGTGGAACCATGTGGGAGAGTTAGACCAAGCTGTGTGAGAGGGAAACCTCGCTGTGGGAGGGGAACCTTGCTGTGAAAAATCAGGTATAAGACAGAGGTTGGAGAGAAAGAAAACGCTAAAAAGAGTAATCAGAAAATAGATAAAGAAAATGAAATAAGAAAAGATATATGTGGAAGAGGGAAGAATAGATTTGCATGAAGGGAGTGTAAGAGAAGAGACGAATGCAAGTGGAATGTGAAAGAAGAAAGAGGGGAGAGGAGGAGCGCAAAAGTGGAAGAGATGGGGTGTATGAGAAACATACGAGAGACAGGGAAGGAAGGAAAAAATCTGATAACTTGCTCAGTGAGGGGAAAAATTTCGGTATATATATATATATATATATATATATATATATATATATATATATATATATATATATATATATATATATATATATATACATATATATATATATATATATATATATATATATATATATATATATATATATATATATATATATATAAGTGTGTGTGTGTGTGTGTGTGTGTGTGTGTGTGTCGTGCCGAATAGGTAAAACTGATCAATTAGCAAGAACTCATTTAAAATTAAGTCCTTTCTAAAATTTTATCTTACACGTTTAATTTTTTTTTCACTTATGGTAATGTAAAAATGAATAATTTTCTACCAAGAGAACCTTAGAAAATTTTCCTAACCTTGTTATAACAAGCGCAATTTAATTTAGCCTAATCCAACTAAATGTATTTTAGATAAGTTTGCAATTATTTAATAATAAGCAAACACAATGAAATATATATTTTTTTCTTTAGGCTGAGAATGATTTTTCAAAATTACTGCATGCACAAATTTTCGTTTGCCTTACTCGGAAAGAAGACCGTTTCTATTTAAGCCAAAATCGCAAGTTTTACTTATTCTGCACGACATATATATGTCGTGCCGAATGGGCAAAAATTGCATCTTACGCATATTGCACATACGAACATAAGAGAGGAGGAACATTGCAGCAGGCTTACTGGCCCATACTAGACAGGTCCTTCTCAAACATACGTACGTATATGGTGTGTGTGTGTGTGTGTGTGTGTGTTCATCGATTTACACTCTTGTGTGTTTGCGGGGATGGATGGATTCTTAGCTCCAGGCCCCTCCATTCTTAACTACCTAGCCATCGGCTTGGTTGCTTTTATCCTCTGGCGTCAAATCGTATTTATTCAGGAAACTGTGTATGGATTGTTTTTACATTCTCATCTTTGCAATCATTCCTCTTTTAACGAAACAAGAGACTGAAGTATTTCCTAACTTGCCTGCCTCTCAGTCCCTTTCCCTCTCACACAGTATCTCCCTAGCAATGCCTTGTAATATATGATACGTTAGAATGACTCTTCGAATTCTTCGGGTATGCTGCATCATAGATTTGGTCCCTCTAAAAGAAAAGTCTCTCATTTCCATCAATGTTAGCCCCTCTAATATCTTACATCGTCATAAATTTTAGCCCCGTTAACATCTATCATTGCCATCAGTTTTAGTCCCTGCAACATTTCTTATTGCCATCAATTTTAATCCCTTTAACATTTTCCACTGCCATCAATTTCAGTCCGTTCAACATCTCTCACTGCCATCAATTTTAATCCCTTTAAAACTCTCTCATTACCATCAAATTTACTCCCTTTAGCATCTCTCATTGCCATCAATTTTAGTCCCATTAATATTTCCCATTGCCATTAATTTAGTCTTTTTAACAATTCATATTATCATCAATTTGTCACTTTAACATCTCTCATTGCCATCAATTTTGGGACTGGTTGGGCTGTAGGCTTCAACAATTTTAAAAAGTTTTTCACTCATACATATTCTGAGGCCCCGTAGGTATTTTGCACATTTGTCTCTGTACCTGATAAAGTCTGGTGCTGGCGAAACATCGTAGTAATGAAGGGTGTTCCTGTACTGATACCTGGAGTATACCTGAGGAGGGTTTCAGGGGTCATCTCCCCCCAGGGCCTGGTGTATTTTTTCACCCACTTGCTCACTTAATGTAATTCTCGAACCAAATCAGTTTATATATATTTTTTTTTTAAATTAAAACGATTGTATTTTTTATTTTGTGTTTTTGTTATTTTGTTGCTATTTATTTTTAATGGTTGTTTTTCATTGTTCTATTTAGCGTTGCCTCCATAGTGCCATTTGTTTGCTCTTTGTTGTTGTTAAATCCATTGCTGTTGCTGCTATTTGTAAGCTATTTTTTCCTCTACAACAGAGAAGCAATTTCAACAACATAGCCAGTAGCCAGCCTTAATCTCTGCAACAAGTATAGTCTACCTTGTGTAATATCCCTGCCGGTTTCCCTGCCCGCTCGCCTGCTCGCCCACTTGCCCACCTTCCTACTCACTTGCCCGAATTTTTGTCTTCTATGCGTTTTTAGTGCAAAATATAGCATCGAAAATAAATAACTAGTATAAAACTGGATATAATACACGTTATTGTGAGAAAGAGGGAGAGAGGGGGAGGGAGAGAGAGAAAAAGGAAGAGAGGGAGGGAAAAGATCTCTAGGCATCGTGTTGGTAATGCTGGACCAGTACTAAGAATGAATGGGAGAGTGTTGGTACCCGGAACGACGGTGATATCCTTGGGGTGAAATTTGACTCCAAAGTGACCCTGAAGAACCACGTTGAAAATCTCGCAAACAAGGCGTCCAGGAAGCTTATAGTACTTCGACGTACTTCGCATCTGCTTGACAGTAGAGGTTGCAAGATTCTGTACGAAGCACAAGTATGCTTCACATCTTGAGTATTCTCCACTTTCTTGGGTTGCCTCCCCCCCAATTTCATCTGCGACTTCTTGACAGAATATGGAACCGAGCAAGACAACAGACAACTCATCTCTCGCCTGGATAGATCTGTGATTTCAGTAGAGTCTTCAACACCGGAGGAATCTGGGTGGCCTTACTTTTATGTACAAGGCTCCACTGCGAGGACAGAGAGAAGTGAGTTTCTGCACAAGACGGGCAGCAAGCAGCAACTTCACTCCGTATCCTTCTCCAGAACATCACTTCTTATGAGATAATTTATTCCCAGGATGACTCGAGTCTGGAACATGATCGAACAGCATAATAACATCAACGAAACAAAGCCAGTTGATCAAATGAAATTGCTGGTCCACAGATGGCTCAAACTTCATCCTGTTCCACATTTGTATGTTTCATTACAATTAAAAGGCTTCCAAATGAGCTGATGTAAGTAACAGCTCCAAGCGTGTAATTAAAGTTAGGCATCCTTAACCTAACTTTGTATAACCTTGTATACAAAAGGGATAGAGAAAGAGAAAGAGAGGAGAGAGGGAGAGAAAGAGAGAGAGAGATGGAGGAAGAGAGGGAGGCAGGGAAAAAGGAGAAATGGAAAGGAGGGAGAGGGAGGGAGAGAGTGGGACATAGAGGGAGAGAGATGGAGAGAGATCTAGAAAGGAGGAAGAGAGGGGGAGAGGGAGGAGAGAGACACAGAGAGATACAGAGAAACATAAAGAGAGACAGAGTGGGGAGGGAGTCTAAACAAGAAAAACGGCAGTATCCCTTAGCCCTCCTGAGGCTTCCTGGGGCTGTGTGGCCAGACATCCTCATCGATACATCCGGCTCGTCTCTCAACGAAAAAAAAAATCGTGTGCCTTAGAGCCCGAGTGGAGCAAGGTCTTGCGTGTTATCTACTGAGCTGGGACAAAAATACAGGTCGATGCTCCCTCTTGGGAGTAGCTTGTGTATAACGTAAATACAGTATAAGGAGGAATGTTCAGGAGACGTGTTAGGGAAAATAACACAAGTGCAGTTAATGTGACATTTTACTTTAGCAACGTTTCACTCTTAGGAACTTTGTCAAGCCGTTCAGGAGACGTTTCCACCACCAGGGTTTTCGTCAATCCTATAAAGATCGTATATATAGTGGGTCATAGATCATATGCTGTCTATAAGATTGGTGCAGGATAAGAACATAAAAAGGAAGGAGCATTGCAACAGGCCTACCGGTCCATGCCTAAGCATGTCCAAGTCACACCCGCTCAAGGAAGAACCACTGCACAGCATTGAAATCATAAAACTGCCTGAATGATGTTGATGGTATTGGTAGTCGAAATAAGAGCAGATTCCAAACATCCTACGTATTGGTCAATTGTGTCGATAACTATATAATATAACATGTTAGAAATTCATAAGATGTAATTGAATGGTATACAATACCGACTGCAACATTTGGGTATCTTTATTGAAGACGTTTCTCGCCATCCAGTGGCTTTTTCAATACAAATTCGAGAATATAATGTGAAGACTGTAGAACTACGTACAAGAGATGAGGCAGTCAGTCCCCTCACTGATTACCTTATCTTTCGAGTGTCCGTGGTTCGATCCCCAGGACGGGTGTGAACACTGGGCGTGTTTCCTTACGCTTGCTATCGTTCTTCACCTAGCAATAAGTAGGTACCTGGGTGTTAGCCGACTGGTGTGGGGTCGCATCCTGGGGGACAAGATTAACTGAAGTTACCCGAAATACTCTGCATAACAAGCGGCTTTCTATATAGTATGTCACTGATGTCAGCTATG
This sequence comes from Cherax quadricarinatus, assembly GCF_038502225.1. NCBI lineage: Eukaryota > Metazoa > Arthropoda > Malacostraca > Decapoda > Parastacidae > Cherax > Cherax quadricarinatus. Next base: position 20,499,813 of record NC_091336.1, read on the forward strand.
GTTTGTATAAGTTGTATCATGTACTTATAGAAATAAAAATGATACTACTACTACTACTACTACTACTACTACTAATAATAATAATAATAATAATAATAATAATAATAATAATAATAATAATAATAATAATAATAATAACAACAACAACAACAACAACAACAACAACAACACCAACAACAACAACAACAACAACAACAACAACAACAACAACAATAATAATAATAATAATTATTATTATTATTATTATTATTATTATTATCATAAAAGAAGTATTTGGTGGGAGTGACGCCTTTCTTACGTGCTCTCTCCTGCTGACATTAGAACCTGGCAAAGCCTCCGTAGGGATCCTATATGTAACACTTACACTATACACTAATTCCCACAATCCACTCGTGAAGATCAAATACGTCAAATCAGTCTTCAAAGAAAGTGACCAGGTCAACAGGTGCTGATAAGAATCTGCTCCTACTGTAACTACCAACACTATCACATACAAATTCCGGCTGTGTCATGATTCCAAATACTCTCGTCAGGTTCATCCTGCCCAAACTGATCACAGATATCACTTACCTTCATCCCCTCGTGCAGCATCTGACTTACGACCTCTCAATATATACTACGTAAACTTGGGTTCTGTATATTGTACTGATAAAGCCTCTAACGAGGGGAAACTTCTCCTTAATTTATGTCCTAATTCTGAATTCATGTCTTACATACGTGTCTGTGTAAATCACTATTTAAAACCTTGGCAGTAGGAAGAGAGTAGCTGAGTGTGTACTCACCTATTTGTGGTTGCAGGGGTCGATTCACAGTTCCTGGCCCCGCCTTTTCACTGAATGCTACTAGGTGCTCTCTCTCCCTGCTCCGTGAGCTTAATCAAACCTCGTCTTAAAACTATGAATGGTTCCTGCCTCCAGTACGTCACTTTCTAGGTTATTCCACTTCCTGACAACTCAATGACTGAAGAAATACTTCCTAACATCCCTTTGACTCATCTGAGTCTTCAACTTCCAATTGTGATCCCTTGTTTCTGCGTCCCATCTCTGGAACATCCTGCCTTTGTCCACCTTTTCAATTTCTCGCAGTATTTTGTACGTCGTTATCATGTTATCCCTAACCCTCCTGTCCTCCAGTGTCGTCAGGCAAATTTCCCTTAACTTTTCTTCGCAGGACAATCCCCTTAGCTCTGAGACTAGTTTTCTTACAAACCTTTGCACTTTCTCTAATTTCTTGACGTACTTGACCAGGTGTGGATTTCAAACTTGTGCTGCATACTCAAATATGGGCCTGACGTATATGATGTACAGAGCCTTTAACGATTCCTTACCGAGGTATCGGAATGCTTCTCTTAGGTTTGCCAGGTGCCCGTACGCTGCAGAAGTTATTTGACTGATGTATGCCACAAGCCATTTGTGAACCAGGTTGCCCAGTCTATGTGGCGTTTGTGCGGCCGAGTGGGCTAGAGCGCTGCCTGAGAATCTTGACCATTCTCAGCAGTAGCTTCGAATCCTGCTGGCTGCGATCTATCTATCTATCTATCTAAGGTTATGAGGATAACAAAAATATTAGGTGATGAAAGATTGGATATCAGATTGGAGGGAGAGAGTATGGAGGAGGTGAATGTATTCAGATATTTGGGAGTGGGCGTGTCAGCGGGTGGGTCTATGAAGGATGAGGTGAATCATAGAATTGATGAGGGGAAAAGGTTGAGTGGTGCACTTAGGAGTCTGTGGAGACAAAGAACTTTGTCCTTGGAGGCAAAGAGGGGAATGTATGAGAGTATAGTTTTACCAACACTCTTATATGGGTGTGAAGCATGGGTGATGAATGTTGCAGCGAGGAGAAGGCTGGAGGCAGTGGAGATGTCATGTCTGAGGGCAATGTGTGGTGTGAATATTATGCAGAGAATTCGTAGTTTGGAAGTTAGGAGGAGGTGCGGGATTACCAAAACTGTTGTCCAGAGGGCTGAGGAAGGGTTGTTGAGGTGGTTCGGACATGTAGAGAGAATGGAGCGAAACAGAATGACTTCAGGAGTGTATCAGTCTGTAGTGGAAGGAAGGCGGGGTAGGGGTCGGCCTAGGAAAGGTTGGAGGGAGGGGGTAAGGGAGGTTTTGTGTGCGAGAGGCTTGGACTTCCAGCAGGCGTGCGTGAGCGTGTTTGATAGGAGTGAATGGAGACGAATGGTTTTTAATACTTGACGTGCTGTTGGAGTGTGAGCAAAGTAACATTTATGAAGGGGTTCAGGGAAACCTGCAGGCCGGACTTGAGTCCTGGAGATGGGAAGTACAGTGCCTGCACTCTGAAGGAGGGGTGTTAATGTTGCAGTTTAAAAACTGTAGTGTAAAGCACCCTTCTGGCAAGACAGTGATGGAGTGAATGATGGTGAAAGTTTTTCTTTTTCGGGCCACCCTGCCTTGGTGGGAATCGGCCAGTGTGATAATAATAATGTATGTATATATACATGTATGTATATATATATATGTATATATGTAT
>NC_091336.1:20507305-20512305 GCF_038502225.1 Cherax quadricarinatus
CCCGATGGGGAATGGGATCAGGTCTGATGTAAGGAATGGAAGTGTAGCCTCAGTTCCCTCAGTCAGATGTCAGTCACAAGCACCACGACACCAGTCCCCCGCCTTCCCCTCTACCTCGGAGGAAGCAAAATATACACAATACACACACGAATTCCTGATACTTTCCTTTACGTTGAAACAACGTAGCATAACCATAAAGACAACTGATGACGCCACCTACTTCTATTTTATGATAACACTGATATAAATCTACCAGGTTTACTGCCTTCCATACACCCCATGTCGTCTACGGGATTAACAACCCACCTTACACTCCCTGTCGTTTAGGGATTTTACCATGCACCTTACTCTCCCTGTCGTTTAGGGAATTTACAACCCACCTTACGTACCCTGTCATTTACGCAATTTACAACCCACCTTACGTAACCTGTAATTTACACAATTTACAACCCACCTTACGCACCCTGTCATTAAGGGAATGTACAACCCACCTTTCACATCCTGTCATTCACTGAATTTACAACCCACCTTTCACACCCTGTCGTTCACGGAATTTACAACCTACCTTACAGACCCTGTCATTAAGGGAATTTATAACCCACCGTGCACACTGGGTCATTTACAGAAGGTATAAAACTCTCAACACACATCTTGTCATCTGTACATTTACATCCGTAAATGTACAGAGGAATACCACACGCTTGACAAGATTTATCTCCCAGACCCAGTGTTCAGCCTCCCTAAAGGCTTACAGGATTCCCACAGGAACAAGGGAATCGAGCCTTCCACCCACATCTCTTCCCCCAGGAGAAAATAAAAATATGATTGCTCGTGATATTCCCCAAACGTATCCGCGCCCAGTTAAACTTCGGGTGCAAATACACAGGTGGGGGTAAGGGTTGAGGTAAGGGAGTTGGGGTTAAGGGGTGGGTGTTGGGGTGAGAGAAGGGAAGAGGGAAGGGTGTGGGTTGAGGTAGGGGGATGACTGGACAGCTCTAGTGTTTCAGAAATCTACGTTGTTTGCCCCGTATTCGCATGCAGGTACAGTGTCAACACACGCAAACGTGTATCTTCCATGCACGTATATGCATGCACGCAGGAAAGCACACACACACACACACACACACACACACACACACACACACACACACACACAGCATGTGCTTCAATCTCTGAGGCGAAACTGCCCTGATAACCCAGCACGGTTCTCCCCTTAAATGGTCTACTCCCGCCGAATCTAAAACGACGCACCTCTCGTCTCTCCAGTAGCCACTAGGAACAGGTGGCGTAAATCACCCGGAGACTGCATTCCAGGTTGCCACAGGACGTAAATACGAATCTTGGAGCGGTCCTCAAGAAGTAAGATTTATCCACCGTTGCTCCAGTCATCTGACAGTTCTTTTTAAACTCTTCCTACGTTGTTTAAAAAAAAATCTCGTTACTAGATTTTGAAGTCCTTTTAATTACGGTTTTCAAAGTTTCTATTACACTTTTAAAACCGTCTCATTAAATTATTTTTAGAGTTCTTTTCATTGCCATTTTTAAATTCCCTTTAATCAAGCTGCTTTCGTGTCCCCTTTCCCTAGATTTTTAGTCAATTTCCCTCTTAATTTCGAAATGCATCAAATTTACAGAATTAAAAAAATTCACACGTCCCAAATTTTTGCACGTAAAAAATATAAATTTGCTAGGTAAAAAACGGACAATTAAACAAGTGAAATTCTAGCGTTATCTTTATGTTTTGATGCGAAAATCGTTACCGAGTCAAGAGCTGCACGAGCGTTATTACAGCTCCGATCCACCTTGATACTAGCATTAAAGGGACTTTAATTCCTGATACGGAGGTTAAAGTAAACTCAGGGTGTATACACTAGAGGATTCCCACCACAGTTTATTTAAACCAAAGGATACATGCCTCTCGAAGTACATAATCTGAAGGACACAAACCTTACGGCGTATATGCACTGAAGAACATATTTTTCTGTATGTACATAATGATGAATACAGGTTTCAGTAAATATATATATATATATATATATATATATATATATATATATATATATATATATATATATATATATATATATATACGAGTGTATCAGTCTGTAGTGGAAGGAAGGCGGGGTAGGGGTCGGCCTAGGAAGGGGTGGAGGGAGGGGGTAAAGGAGGTTTTGTGTGCGAGGGGCTTGGACTTCCAGCAGGCATGCGTGAGCGTGTTTGATAGGAGTGAATGGAGACAAATGGTTTTTAATACTTGACGTGCTGTTGGAGTGTGAGCAAAGTAACATTTATGAAGGGATTCAGGGAAACCGGCAGGCCGGACTTGAGTCCTGGAGATGGGAAGTACAGTGCCTGCACTCTGAAGGAGGGGTGTTAATGTTGCAGTTTAAAAACTGTAGTGTAAAGCACCCTTCTGGCAAGACAGTGATGGAGTGAATGATGGTGAAAGTTTTTCTTTTTCGGGCCGCCCTGCCTTGGTGGGAGTCGGCCGGTGTGATAATAAAAATAAAAAATATACATATATATATATATACATATATATATATATATATATATATATATATATATATATATATATATATATATATATATATATATATATATATATATATATATATATATTACGACACGCATGGCTTCCTCCGTAAGCCATGCGTGTCGTAAGAGGCGACTAAAATGCCGGAAGCAAGGGGCTAGTAACCCCTTCTCCTGTACATATTACTAAATGTAAAAGGAGAAACTTTCGTTTTTTCTTTTGGGCCACCCTGCCTCTGTGGGATACGGCCGGTGTTTTGAAAGAAAGAATATATATATATATATATTATATATATATATATATATATATATATATATATATATATATATATATATATATATATATATATATATATATATATATATATATATATATATATATATATATAATACTTGAATTCCATCATTAGAGATTACAGTATTATCTGCGGGTGGTGTACAGGTTAAATGCAGCCTTAGTAGGTGTCGTGCAGCCGATAGGCTTAAAACCTAAAAAAATAACCAAATGTTTTAAGTAGGTTCATTTCTTCTCCAGTTTCCTTCACTTGTATTTCACCCTCACCGACATATCTTCGAGATCCTTTCATTCGTCTTCCAGCTTGTGCCATCAATCTTCAACCCTGCATTCTATTCCTTACCCTTTGTCTTTCTTCCTTTCCAATTGTCCCTCTCACGCTCCCCCACCTGTCTTCCGCTCCTTCCAACTTGTATTCCAGTTTTTCTCACTTCCAGTCCCTTAAATTTTCCCTCCCATCTTTTTTAGTTCTTAGCTTCGCTCTTCTGTCTTCCAGACACCAGCTTCTCTTTCGCTCCAACCACCCGATTTACCTGCCTCCTCCACTTTCTACTGATCTTACAACTATCTTCAATTTCCTTATATCTCCTCGAACTTGTCTTCCAGCTTTCCCTTCGCATCACAAACCATCCCACTTAGGTAACTTCTCCCATTTGCTCTTCAGAGTCCTCACACTTGTCATCTCCCTCCTCTTATTCCGCATTTCAGTTAGTGGTATCCCCCGTCTCTCTCTCTCTCTCTCTCTCTCTCTCTCTCTCTCTCTCTCTCCCTTTCTGAAAAAAAAACACTAGTGTATTCATTCACTCTCATCTTTATTTTTTCACCTCCAGGTCAATGTAATCAATATAACCTTTGCACAAAACAAATATTCACTGATCCTTTTTTGTCATTCCTTCAGTACTAATTGGAAAAATGCATTTTTTCCTCTCATGACTTAAATCAAACCAGGTCATTGAAATTTACTTTCATCCTCATTATCCTTTTTTTTATTTCGAATAAACACTTTCCAAAAATCTCTAGCACCATTGTCCAAAAGCCATATGACTGATAGGAAATAATCAGTTTTCAAATGCAGTTGACTGGGTAGCTTAATAATGACCCGGGCTGTTAGACTGTCAGATGGGACTAACGAGAGAACTGAAACGACCGCTTAATCGCTCGTCAATTGGAAAACGAGGTTTCACCTGCTTTTGTTGAAGTTAGATCAACGTGCGGAGGTTCAGGTTAAGGTAGGTTTGACAGGACTGGTGCTGGCTCGGATCCTCTCCAGGTCATTTCACTTCCTGACTTTTCTGAGGCTGAAGAAATATTTCCTGACATCAACGTGGAGCCATCCCGAGAGTACACTTGGTTACTGTTACTTTGTGAGGTAAAAGGACACGGGCAACTATTGTAACATTTTTTGTGGCAGCGTCTCGCTCTCCAGGAACTCAAGCCGTTACAAGCTACTGGAGAGCGAAACGTTGCCACAGTAAAATGTCGCATGAGTTGCAGATATGTCCTTTTTACATAGCATAGAGTCGGTATTCTACCAGATTTTTTACTATTATTACTTCCATGAGAAGAGCTAAACTCTACAGGGTTTGTTGGATTGATATTTCACCCTTGTGGGCAAAACGTCTTCTCAGTGAATGCCATAAATTTCACATCGTATATTAGTCACATATCTTCTGGGGTTAGACATTGCCTGGTTAATGAGACGTAATCAAGGGTTTAATTTTGGGAGAAGTGGCAGATGCAGTTTAATACTGACAAATGCAAAGTTCTAAATGTTGGACAGGTAAATAACCATGCCACATATAAGCTAAATAATGTAGATCTTAATACTAATGATTGCGAAAAGGATTTAGGAGTTCTGATTAGCAGTAATCTAAAACCAAGACAACAGTGCATTAATGCTCGCAATAAAGCTAACAGAATTCTTGGCTTCATATCTAAAAGTATAAATAATAGAAGTCCTCACGTTGTTCTTCAACTCTATATATCCTTGGTTAGGCCTCATTTAGACTATGCTGCTCAGTTCTGGTCACCGTATTACAGAATGAATATAAATGCTCTGGAAAACGTACAGAGGAGGATGACAAAGATGATCCCATGTATCAGAAATCTTCCCTATGAGGATAGACTGAGGGCCCTGAATCTGCACTCTCTCGAAAGGCGTAGAATTAGG
>NC_091336.1:20514805-20522305 GCF_038502225.1 Cherax quadricarinatus
ACGGAGTGTGTCTGCGCACTCCTTAGTAACTCAGTTTACTGGCCTGCCGTCATGGGCCAGTGGTTTAACACACTGGCCTGCGAGTTTTGGGACTTGCCAACCATGGGCTCGATCCCCACCCATTCTGTGATTTAATCAGTAGATCAGTGTAATAATGAGGGAGATTGGATTAAACACACGATGCATGCTTTGAGATATTGGTTAAATGAAGTGAAGTATGGTGGGGTGGGAGGTCCAGGGAAACATATAAGAGATCCCAGCAGTTATGAAAAACAGAATTATTAGGGAGATAGAGTGAGCAATCAGGGAGAACCTCGTAGAAGATCCAAAGAAAAGAGCAAGAGCTCTGATGAACATAACAAGAAAGCTGAAAAACCAGTTGGTATGACTACTGAAGAGGATGGAAGGAGAGAGGCATGTTGAGAAAGTGAAGAAAGTACAAAGGTATGCAACGAGACTAATCCAAGAGCCAAGGCAAATGAACTGAGTGGTTAAAATAAATGAACCTGGCGACAGTAGAGGAAAGATGATCCAAGGGAGAGATGATAACTTGCAGAAATACTCAGAGGAGATGACAGGGGTGGATTGAGATAGACTTTTCTGTTAGTGGGAGGCAGATAATCGAGAGCACATTCGAAAGTTAAATAAATAGTTAACTCACAGGGTTGTGAGGAATGAGCAGTGATGGCAGGCTCCATGTATAAATTTAAGACTATGTATGACACAACCCAAGAGTCGAGGGGAATAAGCCCAGCAATTATGAAGTTATGAGACAGCGCCAGGAGCTGAGGCACAAACTCTGCAACCAGAAATGGGGAAGTACAAATAGGTGAAAACACACACACACACACACACACACACGCACACACACACACACACACACACACACACACACACACACACACACACACACACACACACACACACACACGTCACACACACCACTGAACGAAGTATCATTTCCCATGTCGTGGGCCCTAGCTCACAAGCCCAAACCGCCTTGCATTTACCAATGTGCGAGAGCACATTACTCTACCTTCAAGACGTGATGCTCTTCTCATCTGCAGCATCCATCTAGTGACGCCCAAGGACCCGTATCTTATACCTCTCTAATACTGTTTGTCTTCAGAACGGCTCAGGTGGCGTTTATAGCACTCTATTTCACACAGGTGAAAAATTTCAAAGTTTATGCATGGAATACATAATTCTCGCAGTCACAAATAAACACATTTGGAAGTTTGTGGCGGCGTAAGATATTAGAAATTTATGGCAAAATGAATTTTGACATTTTTCTCTCAGCACTGAGAGTAAAGTTTGCAGGTGGTGTGAAAACACATTATATTATTCATCAGTGAGATGAAGAAATTCACTTACACTAATTGTCTCGAACACAATATTAGTTCATTTAAAATCTTTCATAAATTATTCACGAAAGAACTGATTTATCATCATCTAGGATAATGGTCTTCAAGATTATCTGCCTCGCTTCTGGTGAAGAGCTCTTAGAGACAATGAAATGCAGCTGCCCTTCTCTTCCTTGGATCAAACTTGATTGCCCAACCATTTCCAAGGCGCTGCATGACTCCAGTGAATTTTGCGTTTCTCCATAATTATAATAATCTATTGATCAGTATTCAGTAATCAACATGGAAAAATTTAAGCGTGTCGATTAAGACCAATGTCAATAAAATTTGAATTATTATTGTAGTTATTGTTTTTATTTGTTATTATTAGTGGTAGTAGTAGTAGTAGTAGTAGTAGTAGTAGTAGTAGTAGTAGTAGTAGTAGTAGTAGTAGTAGTAGTAGTAGTAGTAATTATATTTTTTTATTATCACACTGGCCGATTCCCACCTAGGCAGGGTGGCCCGAAAAAGAAAAACTTTCACCATCATTCACTCCATCACTGTCTTGCCAGAAGGGTGCTTTACACTACAGTTTTTAAACTGCAACATTAACACCCCTCCTTCAGAGTGCAGGCACTGTACTTCCCATCTCCAGGACTCAAGTCCGGCCTGCCGGTTTCCCTGAATCCCTTCATAAATGTTACTTTGCTCACACTCCAACAGCACGTCAAGTATTAAAAGCCATTTGTCTCCATTCACTCCTAGTAGTAATATTGTTATTAATGTTAGTAGTAGTAGATTATTATTATTTTTATGATGGTGAAGCAGTAAGTGCCTGGGGAATGTGGAAGAATCTGGTTCGATCTATAAAAGTAAGAAAAATTCCAAATCCATGAATCAAGAGTCATTCACTGACATCAAGGCACTTCCCTTGGAGGTTTTTTGTTTTATCGTGAGATACTGTAAAATTAAAGCATTTATAGTGGCCAAGAGAAACATGGTAATGGGGAGGGCAATGCAATTTGTAGTCCATAATGCATCCGACAAACTCCAAAATTACTTCCACTGCAGTAAAATCTGGAAACTTCTCAAATTTTTTTAAAGATTCTTGCAGAGAGGACTGAGGCTGGAGACAGATGGTGAGAACGACGATTGCGAAGAGGAAATTTATCGAATCGTTTCGCCCATGGTATACATTAACAACAAGTTGATGGATCAAACACATGTGCAACATCTGGGAATCTTTACTTTGTAGACGTTTAGCTATCCAGTGCCTTTATCAATACATAATCCGAAGACTGGAGAAACATATACACTGTATTCTGTTTATATTTCCACAGTCTTCAGATAATAGGCATGTACTGTACTAATAAACCCACTGGATGGCGAAACGTTTACAACGGAAAAATGTCCAGATGATAGGCATGAGACTAATTCATCAGAGAAGCCTGTCTACGGGCGAAACGTGTACTTTTCAGCAATGAGACTACGTGTACGATACGTTACTCCTCTGTGTCCAGTCTTACTGCAGCGTCTGTTATCCACAATCTCCTTTGTATCTCTCCTGTGTGTATTGTTCCTCCAATATATTTCACCACCTTTTATTTCCTTATGTACCTCAGGAAAAGTGGTTTCATGCCGTTGAGGGACTTTTGATCCAAAGATTTGAACCCACATTGACCAACGAAATCGTAATGACACGAGTACAAACAAACCTTACCACGGGTGGGAATAGAACCCGCGATCAGAGAGTCCGGAGTTTTATGACTCTGATCGCGGGTTCAATCCCCGCCCGTGCCATTTTTTTTTAGCTCATTTTCCCAGTTCTTGGATCGAACCTGATTGCCTCCCGTTCCCCCAGGCGTTTTATAACCCTAATGGAATTATCGCTCTTTGTATAAATTAATAACAGCAGCTCTGTCTTCATCGCAGCTCTACTGATCTCTGAATCGTATATTACTACTACTATATTTATTATCTCCATTTATGTCCTGTTATTTTTTAGAAAAAACTTCTACCATTTGCACTATAATGGATATTCTTGAGAAAATGATCAGGAAGGAGAGATGCAAATCCCCTAAAAGAAAGGTCAATAATTCAGTGTGAAGGAGAAATAAACTTGGAAGGTCAAGACTAAACATTCACAAAGCCAAGTCAGTGTGAATGATGAACAATAAATCCATGTGGAAAAGGCACAATAAATCTGCTTGAAAATGACGTTAATCCGCGAGAAAGAGAAACAAAACAGAGAGGAAGACAATTAATCAACGATGAGGAAAAAATCCTTTAAAATTCTTTCACGAATTATCAAATGAGGAATTTATTAATATTATGTTTTTCATCACTTATTTATTTTTCCCCCCCCATAATTCCACCACCTGAATTTTGTGACTCACAGTTCCATCTGCTTGATTTTAAATTCAAAGGAAATGCTCGCATTAATCATTATACAGAAATTACTATACATTTAGATGCAAACAGTGATGTTAAACCAACGATGTCACTCATCGTTTCAGAGCTTCAGTAAATATCAAGGTGAATTTGCATAATTATAAAGAACTGCCCAGTTGCCGTGAAATAACGAAAACTATCCAATTTTTAATGTTTAAAATATATATATATATATATATATATATATATATATATATATATATATATATATATATATATATATATATATATATATATATATATATATATATATATATCATATATATATACATAAATATATATTTTTTCATTAATGTTAATGTAAAAAATTTTTAATTTTGCACCAAAAGAATCTTAGAAAACTTACCTAACCTTATTAAAACAAGAACAATTTATTTTAGCCTAACCTAACTAAATATATTTTAAATACGTTTACAATAATATAATACTAAACAAACACAATCAAAGATATTTTTTTCGTTAGGTTCAGAATGATTTTGGCGAAATTATTGCATACACAAATTTTCACTTGTCCTATATGGCAAGATGAGCGTTGCTATTTAAGCCAAGATCGCAAGTTCTGCCTATTCGGCACGACATATATATATATATATATATATATATATATATATATATATATATATATATATATATATATATATATATATATATATATATATAGATAGAGAGAGAGAGAGAGAGAGAGAGAGGTACCACCTCTGGAACTGTTATAGGGACCCTCATCCTCAGAGAAAAGAATAAACTTGCTTCAGGGAAAACTCAATGTTCTCCTTGAAGCTGTTTGAGAATTTTCTCCTACCACCCCCTGTATTTTATATATATTTTATTTAAAGACAAAATACATTGACAAAACATTCACAAAAACACGATAGAAAGTAAAACAACATAGGTAACTCAGAGCTACATCTCGAATACTTCGTCCAGCTCCCCGGCGGTGGGCCGCGTGCCCAGAATGCTGCAGGCATTTCCTCTCTGGATCGCAACACTGAGCCTCTGAAAGAGGAAGCTGGTCGCCCTGTGGTCCTTGGTTTCTATGATGAGCTTTTCACCCAGCTCTATTAGGAACTTTAGAGCACACTTGCCCCATGCTCAAAGTGTCTCCGACCCTATTGGGATGAAGTTATAGCAAGGGGAAAGGTCTTCATATTTGCGGATCTTTTGGGTCTCCCTGTGGCTGGCAGCTCCATCCCCCGTTGAGCTGGGCAACGGGCTGTGGTGAGGCTTCTCTTTATGATGTCATTGACCTCCTCATGCCTGGCATACTTCCCTTCTGCTGTGTGACACACGAGACCATGAAGTCCGAATTGATCAGCCGTCGCCCTGCCGCAAATACACCTATGTTCGATGAGGATGGGGGCGGCTAGGCGAAGAGCAACACCAATCCGAATGGCCTGTGGGTCTAGTCGAGTGCCCAAGGAGGAATTGGGAACAGCTAACAGGAAATCTCCTGAGTGTGGTGCCTTCACTGCCAGGAGACGAGCTTTGTCCTTTCCTGAGTATACATATATTTATATATATATATATATATATATATATATATATATATATATATATATATATATATATATATATATATATATATATGTATATATATATATATATATATATATATATATATATATATATATATATATATATATATATATATATATATATATATATATATATATGTATGTATGTGTGTGTGTGTGTGTGTGTGTGTGTGTGTGTGTGTGTAGGTACTTGGGGTAACACCAAAGTAACGTTTTGTACTGCTAGGTAAATCTCATCAGGTCGAAGAAAACTTATCAATGTTTCAAATAACCTTGAAAACGAACCAAAATCCCTTCGATTGTGGGCCCTGGGTTCTGCCACTGAACTATAAATCACCTTATACGCCATGACAGCGGACCTACACAATCCCTGATAACGTTCACTTAATGTAAGCGTAACCCTAATAGGGTGATCCTGTTGCATTAAAGATGATCTTTCGCTTTCGGTATTACTTCCAACAGAGTTCCGTTAAGGTAATCCGAATCCTTCCGCCGAAATTCGCTTTTTCTCGGCTGTAGGGATTCACATTACTCGAATTTAAGATGAAAATAATAATGCGCTGTATTGGAATATATAGAATTGGGACGAGGTGTTTGCCGATGCAACGGGGAAAGGATCTAATCCCAAAGAAGGGTGGCATAATAGGATCTGACTGACAGAAACCTGCAGTCTGATGCCCCCATCCCAAGCGAGCTTATTGGATTGGATTCTGCACAAGGGGCGCTCCAGTAATGCATTTGTTATTTTTCTCTTTCCTCTTATTTTCTTCAGCCTCGCTGCAGCTTCCAATTGCTCTCTAGCGATCCATGAGAATAATATATCTCCATATTCAGCGCCTCAGAATGGAGAAAATTTATTCATTCCGCCGACTCCTATGATTAAGAAACTCAAGGATTTTTTAAAGACTTTGAGAAAAGTTTCCACGCTGGAAGATAAGCCCAGATTAAAGGCGCACAAAGTCTTTAACATGGTACTGGATGTGTTTATATGAGAGAGAGAGAGAGAGAGAGAGAGAGAGAGAGAGAGAGAGAGAGAGAGAGAGAGAGAGAGAGAGAGAGAGAGAGAGAGAGAGAGAAAGAAAGCATAATGATGTCAACGAGATAAAGTCAGTTGATCAAATGAAAATGCTGGCCCACAGATGGCTCCAACTTCATCCTGTTCCCTACTTGTATGTCTCATAACAATAAAAATGCTTTCAAATGAGCTGATGTAGGTAACAGCTCTTAGCTTGCCAATAAAGTTAGGAATCCTTAACCTGTAAATAACTTGTCAATAAAGCTAGGGATCCTTAACCTTGTCAAACCCTGTGTAAAAAAAAAAAAAAAAGAGAGAGAGAGAGAGAGAAAGAGGCAGAGAAAGACAGAGTCGGAGTTGTGAGCAAAAACACGGTGTTAGTTTCCATAGCCATAAATTTCGAGTACAATACACCAGAAACAATACTGACACTCCAATTCACTTGTCATACCACACCTTGAATGTATAGCAAAAGGTTTGTGTCCCAAAGCAAATAAAATACGAGAGCAAACTGGAAAGGTTGCTAAGAAGGGCCACCACGATAGTACCTTCCTGAAATGGAAAAAGTTTTGAATGGAAAAGACTTAGACCTAAACCAGTTTTACGTTAGAAATCGGACACAACGAAGTAATCTCACTTAAATAAAACTAACATACCCAGTTATTATTATTATTATTATTATTATTATTATTATTATTATTATTATTATTATTATTATTATTATTATTATTATTATTATTATTATTTAAAGGGCGCCAAACCCTAAGGTTCAGCAGCATGTTACTCCCCAAGAACAGATATTCGAAACTCGAGGGTTGAAGAATTAATATTTATATATGGAAAGACATGTTCGCCTGAAGATTCGGACAACACTGGGGAAACACAGCTCTTTATGCTGCCAACACAAATGCAGTTTTGTTCCTTATAAATATAAGCTGCAATACCCTAACTATAACATATCACAAGTATCCTATAAAGTAACGTCGTTTCGATTCGTCGCCGCCGGAAACGTCGCACGATGTTTCCTTTAAAAATTTTAGGTTGGTTTAGTTTGTAATTTTTTTTTCATAAATAGAAAGGCAAATACTAAGGTGTACCGCACTGATCATTGACATCTTGAAAGTTCAGATTCAGGAAGGACATAGGAAAGCACTGATTT
>NC_091336.1:20527305-20642305 GCF_038502225.1 Cherax quadricarinatus
GATTAGTCAGATTTTTAAACACAATTTTCTTATTTTTAACTTAAAAAAATCGGGAACCTAAATCACTACAGGTCATACATCTTTTCAATATATACAATATACAAAACAGCTCCAGTAAAAAAAAAATTAACCTTTTATGTGATATTTCCCAAATGCAAGCAGATCAACGTTTAAAAAAAACAGAGAAAAGAAGTTAATTACATTAACTTTTAACATACTTGGTACAAATTTACAAAATATATGCAGTGTAAGGTATTTACATCCGACAGAAGCTAGTCTAATTACAACGGAATCTGTTTAATCGAATTTGAGAAATTACCTAAATTGAAAACAGTAACAGGCAAATTAAATTTGCTTTAATAATAATAATTTTATTTTACTATATATATATATATATATATATATATATATATATATATATATATATATATATATATATATATATATATATATATATATATATATATATATATATATATATATATAGTTTATATAATGTTGTGTAATAAGTGAGAATGCTGATCTATAATGTAAAAAGTAAATACTTCATTATATTATAACTAAGAATAACATAATCCAGTGAGAATATTTCCAGGATTCGTTGCTTTATTATATAATTTTGTGTCATTATAACATACGAGATAATGAAGAAGAGGACCAAGACGAAGAGGATGAGGAAGAAATGGAGGAGAAGAGCGATAAGGGAAGGATAATAGAGAGACACAAGGAGAGATAACAACTCTTCTCCTAGGAATATTATTTTTATTGCTTGGAGAACTGGAGTAAACATGTTGACGTGTTGGCTGAGAGAGGAGAAGAAAGAGAGGAAATGAGAGGGAGGAGATGAGAAAAGAGAAGAAAAAAGAGAAGTGGAAGGAAGAGAGGAGAGAGAGAGAGAGAGAGAGAGAGAGAGAGAGAGAGAGAGAGAGAGCGAGAGAGAGAGAGAGAGAGAGAGAGAGAGAGAGAGAGAGAGAGAGAGAGAGAGAGAGAGAGAGAGAGAGAGACAGACAGAGAGAGAGACAGAGACAGAGACAGAGACAGAGACAGAGACAGAGAGAGACCAAGAAAAGGCAGTGGGCCCAGACAAGTTGAGCCCAAGATTGTTGAGAAGATGTGCAGACCAGCTAGCAGCACCTCTAACTCGTATCTTTCAGCACTGCCTAGTACAGTGTAAATGGCCCTCTCTATGGAAAGAGGCAAATGTAGTCCCTGTTCACAAAAAGAAGAGCAGAGCAGAAATCAGCAACTACAGACCAGTGTCACTCCTGTCAATCGCTGGTAAGATCCTTGAGACAATAATCTCAAGACAAATGACAGAGTTTTTTGACTACCACTCACTACTTTGTGATCGTCAATATGGCTTCAGGAAAGGTTACTCTGCTGCTGATCTGTTGTTAAACCTCTCCACTAAGTGGCACCAGTCACTGGATGAATCCAAAGTCAGCTGTGTGGTAGCACTGGACATTGCTGGCGCTTTCGACCGGGTGTGGCACCAGGGCCTCTTAGCAAAACTTCAAGCACTGGGAATTGCAGGCTCTACGCTATGTCTCCTCAGTGATTACCTTCATGGTAGATCTCTATGTAGTCCTCAATGGAACGGAATCAGCAAGGCATCCTACTGGGCAAGTGTTCCACTGGAGCGTGCTGGGTCCATTGTATTGGGGAAAGTGTTCCTCAAGGAAGCGTGCTGGGTCCATTGTTATGGAATGTCTACTTCAACGACCTTCTTCATCTCATCCCAGAATCACATGCATATGCAGACGACTGTACACTGACATTCACTTATCCAAGAGATGAAATGCCAGCTGCTCAAAGCTATATCAATCACCAGCTGAGAGCTATATCAGCTTGGGGAAATATATGGCAAGTAACATTTGCACCTGAGAAAACGCAAATGATGATCGTCTCTAGGCACCATGATGGTAATGCTGGTGTAGTAGTAAGGATGAATGGGAGGATGTTGGCACCTGGAGAAGAAGTTGATATCCTTGGGGTGAAATTTGACTCCAAACTAACCATGAAGAACCATGTTGTAAATCTTGCAAACAAGGCAGCCAGGAAGCTTACAGCACTTCGCCGTATCTCGCATCTGCTTGACAGTAGGGGTTGCAAGATCCTGTACGAGGCACAAGTACGCTCACACCTTGAGTATGCTCCACTTTCTTGGTTTGCCTGCCCCCCCCTCTCATCTGCGACTGCTTGACAGAGTAGAGAACAGAGCAAGACGTCTCATCTCTCGCCTGGACCCATCCTGGATAGATCTGTCATTTCAGCAGAGCCTTCAACATAGGAGGGATGTGGGTGGCCTTACTGTTATGTACAAGGCCAATATTGTCAAAATACCACACTTGGATCCACTTCGAGGACAGCGTGAAACAAGCTTTTATGCCACAAGACGGGCAGAAAGCAGCAACTTCACTCTGGCTGTACCCTTCTCCAGAACATCACTCCATCTGAGATCGTACATACCCAGGATGACTCGAGTATGGAACACATTCGTACAGCATAATGATGTCAACGAGATAAAGTCAGTTGATCAAATGAAAATGCTGGCCCACAGATGGCTCCAACTTCATCCTGCTCCCTACTTGTATGTCTCATAACAATAAAAATGCTTTCAAATGAGCTGATGTAGGTAACAGCTCTTAGCTTGCCAATAAAGTTAGGAATCCTTAACCTGTAAATAGCTGTCAATAAAGCTAGGGATCCTTAACCTTGTCAAACCCTGTGTAAAAAAAAAAGAGAGAGAGACAGACAGACCGACAGACAGACAGACAGAAGAGGGGAGAGAGAGGTGAAGTTAGAAAAGAAAGAAGAGAAGAAAGAGGACAAGAGAGAGGAGAGGATAAGAGAGGTTAGAAGAGAGAAGAGAGAGAAGAGGTAAGATAATATAAGAGGAGAAAGTGGAGAATAGAAAAATGAAGGGAAGAGGGGAAATGGTGGAGGATGTCGAAGAGGAGAGTGTTAGATGCAAACCGATGGAGGATGGAAGAGAGGGAGAAAAGGTAGTAGTGAAGGATATAGGGAAGAGCCTACTGGGAAGAGAGAAAAGGGTAAGGATGAACAGGAGAGAGATAGAGTAAAAACAGTAGAAAGGGAAAGGATAGGAGAGGGGAAAAAAGAAGAGACGGAGAGGAACAAAGAGGAGAAGTTAAAGGGTAAGCTAGAAGAGGGAAGGGACGAGGGAGAAAGGAAGATGATTGAAAGCTAAGTATAGAAAATAAAAATAAGATAGGTAGAGGGAAAAAGGGAAGAGGAAAGGGTAGAGGAAGTGAGGAGAGGAGGGAATAAGTGAAGAGGGAGAAGGAGGGTTTAGTGTTGAAGTGAGAAGAATGAAGGATATAGAGATGGAGGGGAGCGAGGAGAAAAAGAAAAGATGGATGAGGAGGGGGAAGAGCAGGAGGTGAAGGAGGGAAGACCAGAGAGAGAGAGAGAGAGAGAGAGAGAGAGAGAGAGAGAGAGAGAGAGAGAGAGAGAGAGAGAGAGAGACTGAAGGAGGGATGGTTCTTGGAGACAGTGAAGTGGTGGGTTGGGCGGTCGTTCCATTAAATTAATAACATTGCAGTAAGGAAGTGTTTGGCTCTCTCACACACGCTTGTGTACACACACCTACATCTCACTACGGAGATCCTCATTAAATACAAAATATCGAATGCATACAAAAAAAATGCAAAAAAACATACAAGAATATACAATATACTAAACATAAAATACAAAAAAATACAATACAGTGAGTACGATGGCAATATATGGCAAAAACAGTTACTACAATAAGTACAGCGAGTACATTGACTCTACTAAATACAAATCAATGTATGTTAAATTATCATAACATGAAAAGATAGTGTTGTAAAAGTTTATTCTGAAAAAGATAATTTACATTGGGAAATTATTTTAAGCAGCATATTAGCATGATTCTGTATGTTAATTGAGGCAACGTGGGTGACAGAAATTGTTAGATTTTTAGTGGAAAAGTGAACTAATAATAATAGTAATAATAATAAATTTTAAGAGTAATTAATAATGATAATAAAAATCATAATATTAATAATGATGATTGACCAAAAAGGAACCACATCGTGACTGGAACAATACACAAATAACCCACACATAGGCGAGAGGAGCTTCTGACGACGTTTCGGTCCGACTTGGACCATTTACAAAGTCACAATAACAGAAAAGAGTGAGGAAGTCATTCTTCTACTATTGCAACTAACTTCACGTTTGCCTCCCTTCACCATTCACTTCCCATTTTATTCTCTCTTTTTCCACTAAACTACACTCCCTACTTTTCACTATCACTACTTTCTCTCTCTCTCTCTCTCTCTCTCTCTCTCTCTCTCTCTCTCTCTCTCTCTCTCTCTCTCTCTATCTATCTATCTATCTATCTATCTCTCTCTCTCTCTCTCTCTCTCTCTCTCTCTCTCTCTTGTTTCCGTCCCTTTACCCCCTTACCTCCATAAACTGGTTATCTCGCTCTTTTCTATTAGTGTGACTCTGTATAGGGCCCAAGTCGGACTGAAACGTCGTCGTAAGCTCCTCCTTTCTCCTATGTACAGGTTTGTATAACAATGATGATCATAATATTGATGAATTAGACACTAGTGCAACACTTGGGTATCTTTATTATGGTAATGATTCTCCATCCAGTGGTGAGGGACTGATTAACTCATCTCCTTCTGACCTTCAACCATTCTTCTCTGTATTGGACTGAAGAAGCTACTAACTGGCGATATGTTTCCATAACAAAGATAACCTAGTATCTAATTCATCAAACTGTCGGTTCTCTGAGCCAGTTATCTACGTAATAATAATAATAATAATAATAATAATAATAATAATAATAATAATAATAATAATAATAATAATAATAATAATAATAATAATAATAATAATAATGCCATGAGTTAAACTGTTAATGGGGCCTTTTTGTCTAGAAATTGGTTTGGAAATAGGTATTACCTATTTTGAGGGGAGAAAAGAGGATAAATAAGTGTATGATATATGATACAGGGTACAATGTCAGAAATCTACTAGACTATGTATTGATAGATAAGAAGTTGATGACAGGTAGACCTCCGGACGCGCATGTTTCTTAGAGGACGGACAGACAAATCAGCTGATTACTTAGTGGTTACTACAGAGAGAATAAGAGGTAGACGGCGTACAAGGAAAATGTTATTTTTAGGTAAGAAAGAAGAGAAAATGATGGAACTATGGAAAGATATGAACAAATACTGGGAGACAGGTGGGTTAGGAAGACTTTGGGTTATGAGGTAGAGTTCAGAGTCGTCTGGAGTGGATTAAAGAATGATGTGCTGGAGTAAGCAGCAGAAATTTGTTAGTATAGACAGGTGGAAAGCGAAATGAACAGTGTAATAGTGAGATGAAGAGGTTGATATGTGCATGAAAGAATGAACTGAGAGTGCATGCATATTTTATGAAGATAGTCAAGTGTTGGACTTGCTTTAATTAACAGCTTGTCTGTGCTGCACATTTGTCTTATTCACCAGCTTGTCAGTATTGTATATGGTACTCCTACTATAGAAGTGACGTCAGTTGTACCATTAAAACTGACGTCAATAGTTTACTACAGAATTGACGTCAGGAGTTCGCCTACCATTAAAACTGGCATCAATACTTCTGCTGCTTTAGACCTCCCGGGAGCAGGTCTCCTCTTACAGCGTCGTCAGTAGACCAGATGGTAACCATGTCACCATAGTAGCTTTCACTGAACACTGCATCATCATCATCGGCAAGTGAAGCATCATCGGCGCCTCCCACTGGAGTGCATCTGCACCTCCGGGGAACACACACTTGGTCGTCTGGTGCATTTGAGATTTCCCTAAGGAGAAATGTTTTCTTCGTTTTCTTCGTTTTGCCTGGTTCTGCTGTGATTTCCATATTATTACTTTATATATAACTATATATATATATATATATATATATATATATATATATATATATATATATATATATATATATATATATATATATATATATATATATATATATATATAAATATATATATACCTATATATATACATTGTGTATGTGTGTGAGTATGTGTGAAAGAGAGAGAGAGAGAGAGAGGGAGGGGGAAGGGGGGGTTATTCAGAGCATGTAGTGGCGAGAGATTTCATGGAAACAGGTTTAATTTGCTAAAATTGGATTTAACTTTGTTATTTTTCTCTAGTTTTCGGTTTATGTACTTGTTAAACTTATTTATTGCAATAACCTATTTAACAGAATAGGTTATGATTATATTACGTCTATATGGAAGCGCTAAACCCATAGGTTCCAACAAAATCCTATGCTGCTTTTTTTTCCATGGACGGTATAGCTCATGGGAAATGAAAGGTAATAAGGTTTGATCCAAGGAAAGGGTGTGAGAACAATGGGAACAGGTTTGGAAACCCCTCCGATATTGCTAGTCCAAAACAGATATTTTTTTTATCTTTCTCTATTCAACAAAAAGCACCAGATTGCAAGAATTTTTTTTTTACAGTATAAGTTTTCGGAGAGACGATAACAATGGTGTCAGTGCTGTGAGGACGTGATCCTCTTAGTCTCTCACCCAGTGTTCTGGAACTTTGTGGAGACTCTTGTGTGCCAGGAGGGTATGGGAAAAGGTGGGGTCCTGTGTTCCCTTGGGAGGGGGCGACGAGGGAGGTGCTATGACCCTCTGGAAGGGGTGTGGAGAAGGGAGATGTATCCCTTGGAAAGGCGTGAGGAGGGAGGGGTGCTGTGTCCCCTTTGCAAAGAAACGAAGAGTTGGGGGAAGTGTATTCCTCTGAAAGGTGTATCGAGATTCAAGCTGTGTCCCTTGGAAAGGTGGGAGGAGGAAGGAAAAACTATGTCCCTTGGAAAGGCGTTAAGAGGAAAGAGGAACAATGTCTCCTAGACAAGGGGAAGTAGACGGATGAGCACGTCGAGGAAAGGGGGAAAGGGGTAAAATGATGTCGATTGCCCATCTGTCGCTCTCTCGTTAACCAGTACGTACATATATGTAGACACACGTATACGTACATGCACACACAAACAGACGTATACGGAAAGAATATTTACAAGCAACAAGATACGGAGTAGAGGAAAATGCACTTAGGAAAGACTAAAATATCAGATTTTAATTTCTTTTATAAATGACATGCTAGATACTATAAGAAGTTGCAGGGTAGACAGGGAAATACTATTTAGCATCACACGGACAGGAGTGCTGGGATATACACTGAGTGGCCACTTTATTTGTTATACACCTCTGGATATTAACCCCCATTTGCCTCCAGAAGATTCTGAATTTTTCGTTGCATGGATTCAACAATGTGCTGGAAACATGACTCACGAAATCGTAATGACACGATTGTAAACAAACCATACCACGGACGGGGATAGAACCCGCGATCAGAGAGTCTCAAAACTCCAGACCGTAGCGTTAAACACTGGGCCAGCTAGCCACAATAAGATTCATCCAACTAGGTATATTTCTACACCATAGGAAGATTAACATAGGCACCACTGTGACCCAGTGGCTAACGCGACGGTCTGGAGTTTTGAGACTCTCTGATCGCGTGTTCTATCCCCGTCCATGGTATGGTTTGTTGGAAACATTCCTTAGAGATCCTGGTCCAAATTGACATGATAGCATTACGCAGTTGCTGCAGATTTGCTGGCTGCTTATCTCCCCAGGCAGAGGCTTACACCCTATTCTAACCCTACCATCTGCATGTCGCAGTAGAAAACGTCAGACCCACAAGGTTTTTCTAGTAATCAATTGTCCTGTTTTGGTGAACCTGTACCCACTGTAGCCTCAGTCTGCTGACAGGGTGGCACCCGGTGTGGTCTTCTGTTGCTGTAACCCATCCACTTCAAGGTTCGACGAGTTTTACATTCAGAGATGCTCTTCTGCATTTAAGTTACTGTCACCTTCCTGTCAGCTTGAAGAAGTCTGGCTATTCTTCTCCGAGCTTTCTCATCATCAAGGCGTTATCGCCCACTGAACTGTCGTTCATTGGATGTTTTGTGCTTTTCACACCATTCTCTGTTAATTCTATGAACTCTTGTGCGTGAAAATCCCAGATCAGCAGTTTCTGAGATACTCCAACTACCCCGTCTGGCACCAACAATCATTCCACTGCCAGAATAACCTAGATCATGTTTCTTTCCCATCCTGACGTTGGGTCTGAAAAAACTGAACTTCTTGACCATGTCTGCATGTTTTTAGGCACTGAAGTGTTGCAACGTGATTGGCTGATTAGATATTTGCATTAAGGAATAGGTGTACATATGTTTCTGATAAAATGATCACTGAAGGTATATAGATGCCGAACACATATGAGCCACGCGGATGTTGGGAAATATTCTTTCAGCTTCAGTTTACTGCAAACCTCGAAGGGGTTTACTGAGGAAGAGAGGAAAACAACCTACAGATACTGTTTCATGGATTGCAAATACAAACGACTACAAACGACACGTAGTTTTTTAAGAGAGTCAAAAGTACGTACACACACACACACACACACATGTTAGGAAGTATTTCTTCAGCCACAGAGTAGTCAGTAAGTGGAATAGTTTGGGAAGCGATGTAGTGGAGGCAGGATCCATACATAGCTTTAAGCAGAGGTATGATAAAGCTCACGGCTCAGGGAGAGTGACCTAGTAGCAATCAGTGAAGAGGCGTGGCCAGGAGCTCGGACTCGACCCCTGCAATTTCAACTAGGTGAGTACACACACACACACACACACACACACACACACACACACACACACACACACACACACACACACACACACTATTCAATTTTTGAGAGCCATCTTTTGGTTTATTTTTCTATTTTTGGTAATAATCTATGTTCTCTGTTCAGAAGACTGACTGACACACAAAACGCTTAAAATAAACAACACCTTCCTAGGCTCTTTCATGTATTTTCCACTGTGTCTGTATATCTATCTGTCTGTCTGTCTCTTTCTCTCTCCCCAGTGAAAAAGAATTCCGTCAAGTGATCAATAAATAAGGGTGATAGCTGCTTGGCACAGAGCTAAATTACGTCCAACTAAAACCCCTCACATCACAACCCCCCATATGGGTCGTTTAACGGCTGGGGACAAGGAAGCAATCACGGTTGATCCAAGGATGGATAGGGTAGGTAACCCCAATTACTTTCATCAAGAGAATAGAGGATTCGTCTTGAGCAAGAGACAGTCTTTTCAGAAAACGCAAATTTTTACAATACAGGTTTCTGGTTTGCTAATATTATGGTGACACCGACAAACCGTGGAAAAGGACACCTGTGTATCGTTGAAAACATTTAAGAGAGGAAACACTTCGCCGCGAGTGGCTTCTTCAGACCTAATAGAGAGTAAGGTGACAGAGGGTGTTACATATCTGATAGTGCAAGGTAAGGAGGCGAGTCAGGTTGCACCTCCTGCCTCACCTCAACCCCGACTATCCACTGCACAATACCCTATTTTAGTCGTTCTTGTTTGTAATTCCCTTCAGGGAATGCCCTGCACTATAAACAAGAGTCCTTTTCAATATTTCAGACTTTCGTTCAATCAGGAAAATTTAAGAACTACGACGATAACAATTTTGATGAATTTTCACTCTTCAACGGGGGTTCTCCAGTGCTGATGAAGGCTTCTTTATCTAGGGAATTCGAGCAGCCCTTTAGTTCTTTAGAGGGTACTTTTCTACATTAATAAATATGCATGTAAAGGATGCACCTGTGCAGCTCAGCGCTACCTGTTCGTACCTTTTCTTCAATATCGGTGCTATATTCTATGTTTTCCAGGTTTCTGGCAGTTTCCAGCCTTCCAGCGGCTTTTGAAGACTTTTTTTTGATGTGTTCAGCTTATTCAGTGTGTGTAATTACATACTTTTTCATCTATTTGAATCTACAGGGGCATAGCTGTGCTCCATGAGCTTTATCATACCTCGTCTTAAAACTATGTATGGTTCCTGCCTCCAATACATCACTTGCCAGAGTATTCTGCGTCTTGACAACTCTATGGCTGAAGAAATACTTCCTAAAATCCCTTTGGCTCATCTGAGTCTTCAGCTTCCAATTGTGACATCTTGTTTCTGTGTCCCATCTCTGGAACATCCTGTCTCTGTTCACTTTATCTATTTCTCGCAGTATTGTGTATGTCGTTATCATGTTTCCCCTAACCCTCCTGTCCTCAAGTGTCGTCAGGCCGATTTCGCTTAACCTTTCTTAGTAGGACATTTCCCTTAGCTCTGGAAGTAGCCTTGCTGCAAGCTTTTGCATTTTCTCTAATTTCTTGACGTGCTTGACCAGGTGTGGGTTCCAAACTGGTGTTGCATACTCCAGTATGGGCCTGACGTACACGGTGTACAGAGTCTTGAATGATTCCTTGCTGAGGTATCGGAACGCTATTCTCTGGTTTTCCAGGTGCCCATATGCTGCAGTAGTTTTCTGGTTGACGTGCGCCTCAGATGTGCTCGGTATTATGCTCATCCCAAGATCCTTTTCCTTGAGTGGGGTTTTCAGTATTTTGCCACCTAGCTTGTACTCCGTCTGCGGGCTTCTTTGCCCTTCCCCGATCTTCATGACTGCATTTGGTGGGGTTAATTAGAGTAGTTAGTTGCTGGACCAGGCTTCCAGCCTGTCCAGGTCTCTTTGTAGTCCTGCCTGATCCTCATACGATTTAATTTTCCTCATTAACTTTACATTATCTGCAAACAGGGACACTTCTGAGGCTATCCCTTCCGTCATGTCATTCACTTATACCAAAAATAGCACTGGTCCTAGGGTTCCAACACCCTGTGGAACCCCGCTTATCACAGGCGCCCACTCTGATACCTTGTCGCTTACCATGACCCGTTGTTGCCCCCCCTGTCAGGTATTCTCTGATCCATTGCAGTGCCCTCCCTGTTGTATGTGGCTGATCCTCTAGCTTTTGCATTAATCTCTTGTGTGGAAATGTGTCGACGGCTTTCTTGCAGTCCAAGAAAATGCAATCTACCCACCCCTCTCTCTCGTGTCTTTCTTCTGTTACTATGTCATAAAACCCCAGTAAGTTTGTGACACAGGATTTGCCTTCCATGAATCCGTGCTGGTTGTCGTTTATAAGCTTGTTCCGTTCTAGGTGCTCCACCACTCTCCTCCAGATAATCTTCTCCACGAATCTGCATACTATATAAGTCAGTGACACAGGTCTATAGTTTAGTGCCTCGTGTCTGTCTCCTTTCTTAAAAATGGGGACTACATTTATCGTCTTCCATACAGCAGGTAGTTGCCCAGTTTCAATTGATGTGTTGAAAATTGTTGTTAGTGGCACACACAGCCTCTCTGCTCCCTCTCTTAAGACACCTTTGGGTAAACCAAGGGCTCGTTCTGGTATTCATTATTTCTCTTGCCATTGGGAACAAACTTTTGGTCTGCCTCCTTGCACTTTATTGTTACATAGTCCATCATTTCGTTACCAATTCTGTTTCCCACTAAACCTCCTGCAGGAAGTTCCTCATTCCTGTGTAATCCCCCCTTTTGTAGTTTGGCTTTTTCCATCCTACCCCTGTTACCCTCTCCATTTGTAATTGTACTATGTATTCAAAGCTCAGTAGCACTAGCCCCAAGGGGTCTTTCACATGCGATGTCCTCAATGTCCGAGCTACTCAGGGTGAACACGAAGTCCAGTCTTGCTGGTTCATCCTCCTCTCTCTCTCTCTCTCTCTCTCTCTCTCTCTCTCTCTCTCTCTCTGGTAGTGTCCCTAACATGTTGATGCATGAGGTTTTCCAGTACCACATCAGTCATCTTGGCTCTCCATGTTTCGGGGACCCACATGCGGTTCCAGGTTTTCTCAATCAGTCTCCTTGTGATTGAAATGTTTGTGTGTGTGTGTGTGTGTGTGTGTGTGTGTGTGTGTGTGTGTGTGTGTGTGTGTGTGTGTGTGTGTGTGTGTGTGTGTGTGTGTGTGTGTGTGTGTGTGTGTGTGTGTGTGTGTGTGTATGTGTGTGTGTGTGCGTGTGTGTGTGTGTGTGTGTGTGTGTGTGTGTGTGTGTACTCACCTAGTTGTACTCACCTAGTTGAGGTTGCGGGGGTCGAGTCCGAGCTCCTGGCCCCGCCTCTTCACTGATCGCCACTAGGTCACTCTCCCTGAGCCGTGAGCTTTATCGTACCTCTGCTTAAAGCTATGTATGGATCCTGCCTCCACTACATCGCTTCCCAAACTATTCCACTTACTGACTACTCTGTGGCTGAAGAAATACTTCCTAACATCCCTGTGATTCATCTGTGTCTTTAGCTTCCAACTGTGTCCCCTTGTTACTGTGTCCAATCTCTGGAACATCCTGTTTTTGTCCACCTTGTCAATTCCTCTCAGTATTTTGTATGTCGTTATCATGTCCCCCCTATCTCTCCTGTCCTCCAGTGTCGTCAGGTTGATTTCCCTTAACCTCTCCTCGTAGGACATACCTCTTAGCTCTGGGACTAGTCTTGTTGCAAACCTTTGCACTTTCTCTAGTTTCTTTACGTGCTTGGCTAGGTGTGGGTTCCAAACTGGTGCCGCATACTCCAATATGGGCCTAACGTATACGGTGTACAGGGTCCTGAACGATTCCTTATTAAGATGTCGGAATGCTGTTCTGAGGTTTGCTAGGCGCCCATATGCTGCAGCAGTTATTTGGTTGATGTGCGCTTCAGGAGATGTGCCTGGTGTTATACTCACCCCAAGATCTTTTTCCTTGAGTGAGGTTTGTAGTCTCTGACCCCCTAGACTGTACTCCGTCTGCGGCCTTCTTTGCCCTTCCCCAATCTTCATGACTTTGCACTTGGTGGGATTGAACTCCAGGAGCCAATTGCTGGACCAGTTCTGCAGCCTGTCCAGATCCCTTTGTAGTTCTGCCTGGTCTTCGATCGAGTGTATTCTTCTCATCAACTTCACGTCATCTGCAAACAGGGACACCTCAGAGTCTATTCCTTCCGTCATGTCGTTCACAAATACCAGAAACAGCACTGGTCCTAGGACTGACCCCTGCGGGACCCCGCTGGTCACAGGTGCCCACTCTGACACCTCGCCACGTACCATGACTCGCTGCTGTCTTCCTGACAAGTATTCCCTGATCCATTGTAGTGCCTTCCCTGTTATCCCTGCTTGGTCCTCCAGTTTTTGCACCAATCTCTTGTGTGGAACTGTGTCAAACGCCTTCTTGCAGTCCAAGAAAATGCAATCCACCCACCCCTCTCTCTCTTGTCTTACTGCTGTCACCATGTCATAGAACTCCAGTAGGTTTGTGACACAGGATTTCCCGTCCCTGAAACCATGCTGGCTGCTGTTGATGAGATCATTCCTTTCTAGGTGTTCCACCACTCTTCTCCTGATAATCTTCTCCATGATTTTGCATACTATACATGTCAGTGACACTGGTCTGTAGTTTAATGCTTCATGTCTGTCTCCTTTTTTAAAGATTGGGACTACATTTGCTGTCTTCCATGCCTCAGGCAATCTCCCGGTTTCGATAGATGTATTGAATATTGTTGTTAGGGGTACACATAGCGCCTCTGCTCCCTCTCTCAATACCCATGGGGAGATGTTATCTGGCCCCATTGCCTTTGAGGTATCTAGCTCACTCAGAAGCCTCTTCACTTCTTCCTCGGTTGTGTGCACTGTGTCCAGCACTTGGTGGTGTGCCCCACCTCTCCGTCTTTCTGGAGTCCCTTCTGTCTCCTCTGTGAACACTTCTTTGAATCTCTTGTTGAGTTCTTCACATACTTCCCGGTCATTTCCTGTTGTCTCTCCTCCTTCCTTCCTTAGCCTGATTACCTGGTCCTTGACTGTTGTTTTCCTCCTGATGTGGCTGTACAACAGTTTCGGGTCAGATTTGGCTTTCGCTGCTATGTCATTTTCATATTGTCTTTGGGCCTCCCTTCTTATCTGTGCATATTCATTTCTGGCTCTACGACTGTTCTCCTTATTCTCCTGGGTCCTTTGCCTTCTATATTTCTTCCATTCCCTAGCACACTTGGTTTTTGCCTCCCTGCACCTTTGGGTAAACCATGGGCTCATCCTGGCTTTTTCATTACTCCTGTTACCCTTGGGTACAAACCTCTC
Source organism: Cherax quadricarinatus (assembly GCF_038502225.1). Taxonomy (NCBI): domain Eukaryota; kingdom Metazoa; phylum Arthropoda; class Malacostraca; order Decapoda; family Parastacidae; genus Cherax; species Cherax quadricarinatus. The sequence continues at coordinate 20,541,374 of NC_091336.1, forward strand.
CTCAGCCTCCTTGCATTTTATTGCTACATATTCCATCATCTCATTAACTGGTTTCCCTGCCAGTTCTCTGTCCCACTGAACCCCGTTCAGGTAGTTCCTCATTCCTGTGTAGTCCCCTTTCTTGTAGTTTGGCTTCATTCGTCCTGGCCTTCCTGCTTCTCCCTCCACTTGTAGCTCTACTGTGTATTCGAAGCTTACAACCACATGGTCACTGGCCCCAAGGGGTCTTTCATATGTGATGTCCTCGATATCTGCACTACTGAAGGTGAATACTAAGTCCAGCCTTGCTGGTTCATCCTCTCCTCTCTCTCTTGTAGTGTCCCTTACGTGTTGGTACATGAAGTTCTCCAGTACCACCTCCATCATCTTAGCCCTCCAAGTATCTTGGCCCCCATGTGGGTCCAAGTTCTCCCAATCTATCTCCTTGTGGTTAAAGTCACCCATGATCAGGAGCTTTGCCCTGCATGCATGAGCTCTTCTGGCCACTCTAGCCAGTGTGTCAACCATCGCTCTATTGCTCTCGTCGTACTCTTGCCTTGGCCTCCTGCTGTTCTGTGGTGGGTTATACATCACTGCTATTACCACCTTGGGACCTCCAGAGTGAAGTGTTCCCACTATGTAATCACTTTCTTCTCCGCTATCTTCTCTCTCCAGCTCATCAAAATTCCAGCGATTTTTGATCAGCAACGCCACTCCTCCACCCCCCCTGTTCCCTCTGTCTTTCCTCAGGATTTGGTATCCCGTTGGAAAGATGGCATCTGTTATCATACCTGTAAGCTTGGTTTCTGTGAGAGCTATGATGTCCGGTGATGCTTCTTTGACTCTTTCTTGCCACTCCTCCCACTTATTTGTTATTCCATCAGCGTTTGTGTACCATACCTTCAGTTTCCTTTCCAACACTGTGGTTTGGGGGGCCTGTGAGGGTGGGAGACCTGGTGGCATACTGTGGGGTTCTATAGCTTGGTGTTGGGTGGAGGCTGTGTGTGTGTGTATGTGTGTGTGTGTGTGTGTGTGTGTGAGTGTGGGTGGGTGTGAACCAATTTCAAGTAACATGAGGGCTAACTCAACTTGCCACAACACCAACAATTTTAACTCACTACCTTTTTGATGGATAAATGGGACGGACACCACAATGGGGCTGCCGCTAAGCCACTCCCAGCCGGGAAACCTGACCCACACTCACCTTCCCATTGTTTATAAATGCATAAATGTCCAGAGAGAGAGAGAGAGAGAGAGAGAGAGGGTAAAAAAATTATATACAAAACCTCTAAATTCGATGGAATATTTGAATGCCTGATTTTGATTCATCTCACGACCAAAGTTCTGGGATGAGTTTGGCAGCAGAAGTTTAATTTCGCTGCAGGATATACTGTATTTAATATTCTTGGATTTGCATTTTTCTGCCATTTAAGTGATTTAGTTTTTTAATACTGCATAAGCTGCTACTATCCCTTTCCCATCCCCCCCCCCCAGGCCCCTCCCCCCTCCTCACCATCCTTGAATCATTTGTAGAAACCGTTGATACAGAATATCATGTATGATATTTACATTTTGATACTCTTAATTTCGTCTATGAATATGAATCTATGTATATATATACATATATATATATATATATATATATATATATATATATATATATATATATATATATATATATATATATATATATACATATATATATATATATATATATATATATATATATATTATATATATATATATATATATATATATATATATATATATATATATATATATATATATATATATATATATATTATATATATATATGTATATATATATATATATATATATATATATATATATATATATATATATATATATATATATATATATATATATATATATATATATGTATGTATGTATGTCGTGCAGAATAGGTAAAACGTGATTTTTGCTCAAATAGCAACATTTGTCTTGCCGATAAGGCAAGCGAAAATTTGTGTATGCAATAATGTGTCTCGATAATCATTCTGAATCTAACGCAAAAAAAAATATATTTCATTGTGTTTGCTTATTATTAAATTATTGTAAACTTATCTAAAATATATTTAATTGGATTAGACTAAATTAAATTGCGCTTGTTATAATAAGGTTAGGGAATTTTTCTAAGGTTCTTTTAGTACAAAATTACTAATTTTTACATTAACATAAATGAAAAAAATGTCTTTAAACGTATAAGAAATTTTTTTAGAAATGACTAAATTTTAAATGAGTTCTTCCTTATGGACCAGTTTTACCTTTTCTGCACGACATATATATAGGAAAAAGACATGATCGCTATCGTTTTCATGTGTTTTTCTTTCCTTTTATCCTTCTTCTCCGACTCGTCTTTCCAGTAATCTTACCTCCTCTCCTTATTCATCTTCGTCTTCGATATCCATTTCCCATCTTCCTCATCTTTTTCTCAAACCCTTCCGGTTATCTCTCATCTTAAACTACAGACACATCACCTATCATTTCCTCTCAGTATTTATCTCTCGGCTCTGTCATTTCCCCCTCCTACTCATTTCCACCTTTCCGTCGCCTCCTGATCCCTCATCGAGTAAAGGGAACATGATTACAAGAAGTACACTTGCCAAGCATCAGTAGATGAAGGGTTAATAACAGGCATGGGATGCTGGTGGTGATGGTTGTGGTGGTTGTAGTGATTGTAAAATTGGTGGTGGTTGTGGTGATTGTGACACAAATGGTGGTAGGGGAGACAATACTGCTGGTTGTGTTGATGGGACTAATGTAAGTGGTATAATGCTGGTGGTGGTGGTGGTGGTAATTGTGGTGATTCTAGCGGTTGATTTACTGATTATTCTGGATATGCTTAAGATTATGGTAAAGTGATTTATTTTGCTATTCCCGCCGCTGCTGCTTCTGCTACTGCTGCCTCTGCTACTGCTGCCTCTGCTACTGCTGCCTCTGCTACTGCTGCCTCTGCTACTGCTGCCTCTGCTACTGCTGCCTCTGCTACTGCTGCCTCTGCTACTGCTGCTTTGTTAATGCTACTGCTGTCTCTGCTATATCTGCTTTGTTTCTTCAGGTGATGCTGCTGTTACTGTTGTTTCTTACTATTGTTGTCGCTACGGCTACTGTAACTGTTGCTGCTGCTACTTCTTCCTCTGATGTTGCTGATGCTGCTGCTCCTCTGCTGCTGCTGCTGCTGCTGCTGCCGCTGATGCCATGGAAATGTGGGCAGCCAGCGCCACTGACAGTGAGGAATGATCCTCATTTATGTGGCTGAGAATTAGCTGGGTAATAACAACGGTGAGGCAGCAGCAGAGGATGAGACATAATGAGACAGGCTGATGAGAGATCGAGCAGATTATCGACAGTGTGGGGGATAATGTGGCGGTGGTGGTGGGGATGGTAGTGGATGTGATGGGGGAGAAGTTGCATTTGTGGGGGATAGAGGGTGGTTATGGTTGGGGTAGTGATCGTGAAAGAGGGAGGGTTGGTGGTTGTTAGCGTTGGTGGTAGTGGCAATGATGGTAGTAGTAGTACTAGTAGTAGTAAAGAGTTGTGTAATGCATTCCTCTATGCGTGTTGCAATTACACCCATGATGCCTCGATCCAGCACACATTCCAACAGCCATTCCACACTTTGTTGCTAATTTCAGCACTTTTGCCAGTGCTAATTTCAGTATTAATTCCAGCACTTATTCCATCATTTATTCTAGTGGTTATTCCAGTAGTCATTCTACTGTTAATTTTAACATTCGTCATTCCTGCTATACGGAACGAAAATCAACCCGTTCGTGGTTAAAATATATTATGGTTGCCCATTGCCTCACTATAGCTTCCCCCTTCACTTCATTAAGTTTATATATTGGAAAGTTAGGATGAATTAAATTAAGTTAGGTTAAGTTAAATTTAAATAAGGTTATGAAAGGTTACGTCAGGTTAAGCTAAGAAAGATTAGGATACGTTAGATAGATGGAGCTGCGTATATCATACCTGAACACATGTGAGTTCTGCGAGGCTGAGAGAGAGAGAGAGAGAAAGAGAGAGAGAGTAAGGAAATAAACAGAAGCAAATTGGTAAATTTAAATAAAACTTTTATTCACTAATAATTTCGAGACTTTGTGTTAACTTATTTCTTACTTGGTAGGTAAGACACATAGGCAACTTTATTCCGAAACGTTTCGCCTACACAGTAGGCTTCTTCAGGCGAATACAGAAAGCAGGCAGGAACAGTAGAGATGTGAAAACGATGTAATCAGTCCATCACCCTTGAAGTCGTAGAATTTTGAGGTTGTCAGTCCCTCAGCCTGGAGAAGTTCAGTTCCATAGTCAGGAAGTATCAGATACTTCCTGACTATGTTCCTGCCTGCTTTCTGTATTCGCCTGAAGAAGCCTACTGTGTAGGCGAAACGTTTCGGAATAAAGTTGCCTATGTGTCTTACCTACCAACCTGTCGGTATTGTATATTATTTCTTACTTGCATGAGAGTGGGTTTAACCAAGCTTGCCAGCCACCGACGACATGAACCAAAACAGCTGCAGAGAACTCTACTCAACTTGTCTCGGCGGAATCTGACAACAATGTGGCCATTAAAATTAAGATATTCTCGGTTAAAAAACAGTTAAAAAAAGTGATTAATAAGCAGCAAATTTACTCATAAAACATCAACTTCGTCCCAGAGTTCTAACACTCTTACTTCATTCTTACCACTGGTCTAGCTTTAATAACATCATGACACCTAGAGAAGCTCCTTCTCTAGGTGCCATCTACCCCACTTTGAGGCGGGGTAGATGGCAGACAAGAGGCCTAGCTTCTCCCTACGAGCCTCGTGAGGGCGGGGAATGTGGCTAGGCCTGGGGACACTTGGTCCCAAAGATGAGGAGGTACTGTGCCTCCTCCCATGGGAGACTTAAGTCTCGAGACACTCCCCAGATAGGGAGCCAAGGCCGGGTCACCACTACTTGGAAAAGACCCGGGCCGGGAGAATACCGGCGAATAAAAAAAAATAAAAAAAAAAAAGCTCCTAATCTTACAGATTTTAATGAACTTATTATATTCATTAAGAAAAACAGTGTAGAATACCTAGAGTCCAGGCCAAAAGCTAGAATCAAGGCTCCCTTAACTTATCTAGGCTTACCATACCCTGGCCGGGATTGAACCCGCGGTCATAGAGTCTCATAGAGGTTCAATCCCGGCCGGGGTATGGTTTGTTTGCAATCGTGTCATTACGATTTCGTGAGTCGAGTTATCTAGGCTTTAGACACATCGAGCCCTGCAGGAGAGAAATATTTTGGTCTGCTGGTAAGATGATTGTCACTTGGTTGATGCTGCTGAGGTCACAGAATGCAGATATTAAATGCGAGCAGGAGTAAGATTATAAATCACATCCAGAATGACATGGTCAGAAAACCAGGTGTGTGGAACTCTGTGCTCCAGCTATTCATTACATTCCTGGGTTGCTAGGCAGGGAGGGGAAAAATGGGAAGGTGGCGTGAAGGGTCGTCATGTTAACGCGTTCCACAGAATTAATTACATATTCCCCAGACAGCAGCAGCAGAGAGTCGCAGCTACAGCTGCAGCGCCTACAGCTGCAGCAGCAGTGACAATTGCTGATATAGCCCCATTTACTTCCAGCAGATTGATAGGGAGTACACCTTTGAGGACAAATATTCCTCATAGAAGTTTTAAATGTTGTTCCACTATGGTCCCCCTAAAACAAACCAATTCTTTTATATGTTTTCCAGGTTCATATTATTATTATTATTATTATTATTATTATTATTATTATTATTATTATTATTATTATTATTATTATTAATAGTAGCAGTACAAGTATACTTATGGAAAAAAACATAAATCGGTGATGTCACACAGATTGGATCTGAAGAAACGGTGCATAGCTCTCCTTCGTCTGATCAGATCTGTATATTACTGTATATTACTACCAATGCTACTACTAATAATATGAACATGTAAGGTAACATAGGACCTTCTCGTCCCATCGTCTGTGAATTTTAAGGTTGGCTGCTCACCAGTGACCCTCGGCCGAACACATAACTATCACGCCCAAGATTCACCTTTAATTTTCTCCAGCAAGCGAATACTGCCACTACTACTACTACTAATAATAATAACAATAAAAGCAATAATAATAAAAGTAGTACTAGTAGTGGCAGTAGTGATTGTAGTAGTAATAGTAGTAGCAATAGTAATAGTAGTAGCAGTAGTAATAGTAGTAGCAGTAGTAATAGAAGTAGCAGTAACAGTGGTATTGGTAGTAGTAGTAGCAGTAGTAGTAAAAGCAGTAGTAGTAGTAATAGTAGTAGTAGTAATAGCAGTAGTAGTATTAATGGCAGTAGTAGTAGTAATAGTAATAATAGTATTTGTTGTTGCGACATGGAGCACTTTGACCATATAGGTTATTCAACTCTCATAACCATAAAAACATACATAAAACATAAAAACGAGGATAAAATTACCACAGTTAAAGCTACGAACATAAACACTCCACATACCCAAAAAATATAAAGCCAATTTAAAATAACCAGCATCGATCAAACACCCCCTTCCCATTAACTTGTTAATGTGAAAATGCATACGGGAGAAAACGCCGTAACTAACGTCGGAAGGTGTTGATAGGAAACACCGAGAAGTAAACAGAGAGACGTTTCGCCCATTCATTGGTTTTATCACTTCACTGGGAGATTGTGGATACTAGAGGAGGGGTAATAAAGTGGTAATAAAGACACTAATTGCAGTAAAGAGCTTTATTTGCATCACTTTTCATCCATTCATGGGGTTTATCAAGAGCCTGTGTGAAACCGTCAATAAACCGGGTGAAAAGTAGACAATAAAACTTGTTAAGCTGCATCCATGTGCAGCTTAAAACATTATAAGAAACAATTGTGCTATTACTACTACAACTACTACTACTACTACTACAACTACTACTACTACTACTACTACTACTACTGCTGCTACTACTACTACTACTTCTACTACTACTACTACTACTTCTACTACTACTACTGCTGCTACTACTGCCACTACTACTACCACTACTACTACCACTACTACTACCACTACTACTACCACTACTACTACCACTACTACTACAACTACTACTACGACTACTACTACCACTACTACTACCACTACTACTACCACTACTACTACTACTACTACTACTACTACTACTACTACTACTACTACAACTACTACTACCACTACTACTACAACTACTACTACTACTACTATTACAACTACTACTACTGCTGCTACTACTACTACTACTACTACTACTACTACTGCTACTACTACCACTACTACTACCACTACTACTAACACCCTCGCGGCTTTTCATCTGACTTCTGCCACTATATATTCTCGTGTCTTAGTTATCTCTGTATTAGGACTGAAGAAGTCACTCGGGGCGAAACGTTTCCTTTAATAAATGTCCTGAACTGCACGTGTCTTTTCCCATCTTGTCGGTGTCACCAGACCATTTCTCAAGACTCATGGGAAACACTAGTAATCTCTATTGACGCTATGTTTTGTCTGCGCTGCAGGTTAGGTTAGGTAAGGTTCGTCTGGAAACAGAACGAGTGTTTCTTGATGCGAGTTTCAGTCATATGACCCGCCACTGGAACTTTTGGTCATCTGACCGAGACCTTCCACTGGCTTACCGGTCCACCCTCTTAAAAATTAAAGTTATAATTATAATTAGTATGTAGGCTTCATCACTCTAACAGAGATTAATCATACTTCTGGAGAGTATATTACTATGTTAATTTTAAATTAATAAAGGATAATGTATATTAACTTAATCTAACTTAACGTAACTCACAATAACAAATACTGAATATTCTAAGAATGTCTGATCAGCAGAAATGAACGAACAATTCGTAGAAAAAGGCATTCAAGTTTATGCTCAGTAATAACCAACATGGCGACAGAAACCCAGGAGATTAATTGCTTAATGAATCTCCTAAGTATTTTTCCTCTCCATGTGGTTTACTATTGAGCATTGACAAGTGCGTATGTAGAGTGGCGTACGCACTGGCCTGGAGTCTAATGACTCACTCCCCATGGATTCAAACCTCATCTGTTCCGTGGTTTGTTTGCAATCATTTGATTACGATTTCGTGAGTCATGTTTCACTTTCACGTTTTCTCAGTCAGTAAATGCACTGCCGAAGACATCTCTCACTGCACTAGTAACGTGACCAGCCAGTCGATTGTAGAATAACTGCCGGTGCTGAGCGCCCAGTCCTTGTCAAATGTTTTACGACCTCGCGAAATAATTTCCATGCTGATTCCCTTTTCTTGGGTTGACTCTCCGTGAGTCAACTGTGAATATATATTCCTCTGTATTCCTCAGTAACTGTGATATTCTGGGAGACAGGAAACCTGGGATACCATACTCACTGGCTGAGGTGTGTTGGGATAGATGGGATACCTTAAATCCATAAATATTGGAGATTATTTATTAAAAAAAAATAGGTCAACAGCCTACTGAGGCAACACAGGGGAAATACCTAAACCCTGAGGATTCACCAGGCAAGGTTTCAACTGTGGAGGCTTCACAGAGAAAAAGGAGAAGTGGAAGCTTCACTAGGCAAGGTTTCATCCGTGAGTGATTCCGAAGTTAATGATTTCGTCTGTGAGGGTTTCACAAAGGAAAGTTTAATTAAACCGGGAGCTTCACAAAGTGAGATGGATGGGTAACTAACTGTAAAGACTCAGAGGAAAATGCCTTTAACTATGGGAGACTTACAGTAGAGACCTCACAGTTGGGGCCTCACAGGAAAGAAGCTTTAACAGTAGGGGCTTCACAGAGAAGAAGCTTCAGCCGTGGAGGCTACAGTGGGAGAGAATTTGTCCCAGCAAATAATTAACCTAATTGCGTCGACCGTGTTTCCTTATTTTTTTTAATGTGTGTGAGTTTGAGCTCTAATTTAGGTGATTTAAGGGGATACAACGTTAGGTTCGTTGTGCAGGCAGCCAGAGTGTGCGTGTTATTAAGGATGAAAGCTGGTGTGTGTTAGGAATGAAAGCTAGTTCTTGTTGTTAAGGATTACAGCTTGTACTTCTTAAGTATGAAGTCTGGTGCTTCTTAGGGATGAAAGCTGATGTTTGGTGATAAGGAAGAAAGCTGGTGTTTGTTAGGGATAAAAGCTGGTGCCTGCTGTTAAGGATTATAGCTGGTACTTGTTTAGTATAAAGTCTGGTGCTTGTTAGGGATGAAAGCTGGTGTTTCTTAGGGATGAAGGCTGGTGTTTATTATTTATTGTTAAGAATGAAAGCCGGTGCTTGTTATTAAGTATGAAAGCTGGTGCTTCTTATTAAGTATGAAAGCTGGTGCTTCTTATTAAGTATGAAAGCTGGTGCTTCTTATTAAGTATGAAAGCTGGTGCTTGTTAAGGTGAAAGCAAGTGCTTACTGTTAAATATGAAAGCTGGTGTTTGTTAAGGATAAAAGCTGCAACTTGTTAAGGATAAAAGCTGGTGCTCGTTAAGGATAAAAGCTGGAGCTTGTTAAGGATAAAAGATGGTGCTTGTTAAGGATGAAAGCTGGTGCTTGTTAAGAATGAAGTCTGGCGCTTGTTAGGAATGAAATCTGGGACTAGCTGTTAATGATGTCAGTTGAGAGTTGTAAATGTTGTCCATGGAACCAAAAGTTGCACATGTTGTGTTGGTTGTAAAATTTTGGTGATTTATGGTGTGACGTATGTCAGATGGTGGTAACATATAATGAAGAGAATGAGAGATGATTCTTGTTTACGTTGTTGAAGCCGAATGCTGGTTGTTTATATCGTTAACAAATGGTGGCTGTATGTTCGGAATGTCATAGATTTAATATATTGTTGTTAATGACAAAATGCTGGTTGATTTTTTTTCAGATAGTGGTTATAAAGGCTGTTATTAATGACATTTCTTTGGATGATTTTTTCCTGGATGTTGGTTATGTATGTTGATGTTCCCAGATACTGGTTATAAATGAGAGATGCTGTTTGTTCAAAAGTCAGATGGTGGTTGTTTACGAGTAACTGCTCACATTTTGGATGGTGGTAACTAGGGTATCAAGTTAACGAAGCTCCTACCTTGAAGGAACCGCTTCCTACGACAATAATCGTTGAAGCTTCACACTGAAGCATCTGAGAAAACGTTACTAAATTGTAGGAACTTGTGCCTTGCCGCCCTCATCTTATTGAATCATGAGTGGTGAAGCCTTCATTAACTTTTTTTGCAAAAGGTTTGAGTTTTATGAGCCGACTGTGAGAAAGGTTTCCTTAATAAAACGCCTGTGAGCTGCTGAAAGGTTTTCTTAGTAAGCGATTCGTGAGTTTTACGACCTGCGTGTGAGATAGTTTCTCTTGGTAAGAGGTCGGCGAGTTTTACGAGCAGCCTGTGAGCTGCTGAAAGGTTTTCTTAGTAAGCGATTCGTGAGTTTTACGACCTGCGTGTGAACGTGGTTTCTCTTGAGAAGAGGTCTGATAATTGTTAGAGAAGCCTGGGAGATATTTCTTCTGGAAAAAAAAAATTCTGAGTGTTTAACAAGCGCTTTCAAGAGTTTACTCTTGGTGAGATGTCTGTGTTTTACGAGCTCTCTGAGGTGTCTGCGTTTTACGAGCTCTCTGAGGAGTCTGTTTCACGAGCTCTCTGAGGTGTCTGTTTTACGGGCTCTCTGAGGTGTCTGTTTTACGACCTCTGACGTGTCTGGATTTTACATGCTCTCTGAGGTGTGTTTTACGAGCTCTCTGAGGTGTCTGCTTTACGAGCTGCCTATCAGAGGTGTTTTAGTTCATATAGAAGAGGTAAGAAAGTTTCTTTAATGACCAAGAGAAATAAGTCATTGTTATTTTTTGTCTCCATAGATAAACATTTTCACTATAGACCCGTTAACACTCTACCTTTTTTTAATCCCTCATTTCTTATTCCTGTGGTTTACATCGTCTTCCACAGACGTATCTGCGGATACGGAAACGTTTCAACCTCTAAGTATATTAGCTTCCTCTATTTGTTTTTAATTTCTTCACTTTCTAATTTGATTTCCAATTTTTCATTTTTGGTACAACATTATCAATTTTTGCTAATTGACCAATTTTACCAATTCGGCACGATATTATATATATAAATAAGAGGGGTGCTTAGTAGCTGCAAACTAATGTAGGTAAACATCATAACCCACCATACACACGCTTTAAGAGAATAAATCAAGTCAATCCACATTTTTCAAATACACTACCATCCTCATCGAGTAAGCCCACCAATCTTACACAACATACTCGTAAAAAATCGTATGTAACATTATCCCTTGAACAATCCTACGACGTTTTCGAGTATACTAGCATTACATAGCCCAGCCCCCGGCATCCCAGCACACATCTTTACGCCAGAAAATGCCTCATTGACGCCTTCAGTTGGTAAGGGGCTAAACCAGCAGGGAGCCATACAGGCCCTGAAAAGTGGAAGGTAATCAATGTTGATCCTAGAAAGGGGGTGGTAGCTCCAGTCATTTGATTGTAAATGGTATTTTGATACTGAATTTGGGAAACAATATTTGTGTACAGTTCAGAGCATTTATGAAATGAAACGTATCTTTTAATAAATGTCCTAAAGTGTGTACGTCATTTTCTTCAATTATTTGAAACAAGAACCCTCCACCAGCATCAAGGAACCCAATTAAATCACATCATCTGCAAGTTGTTAATACGACAGAAACCCTCCTAGCAGCCCCTACCCATCTTAATTAATGTCTTTTAACGAGCTCAGTACCCGTAAAACACCCTAATATTGAGCTCCTAACAACCATATTAACACATTTTAGCAACCATAATGAAGGCCCATAAGCACCATAATACTCTAACACGGCTATTTAATCCGTGAACGATATTACAAGTACACACCCGCCCTCAAGGAAGGTTCTGAGACGTCGCTGAAGGGCTCTTGAAGGCACGATATTGGTAACCCATCATTCCCTTTCATAAATCGAATCTGATTGTCTTCCCTTCCCCCTGGATGCTGTACGACGTATCCCTACAGAGTTAAGGTTTGCCCCTAAATATAATACTGCAGTTAAATAATAATAATAATAATAATAATAATAATAATAATAATAATAATAATAATAATAATAATAGGTATACCATAAAACTGTAATACACTACTCTATAAGTGGCCTATTATACTCTAACGAGCCCAGCCCCATAGAATTAGGAAATTTCTATCATATAATTATAATAATTACAATTATTATTATTATTATTATTATTATTATTATTATCCTCATCAACACATACTACCCTAGGAGACGTCCTATTATTTTTACATTCATGTGTGAGCGCTAAACCCGTAGAAGGCATCCAGCGCCTGGAAAAACTGGAGGGTATTCAGGCTCTATTCAAGGAATTGGCCGAACTCCATAGATCAAGAGCCCCTAACCAGCATCAAGGAACCCTACCTTTGGGGGAAGGGGGTCCCACCCAGGAAGGACGACCCCTCCTAAAAAAAGCACATAGGAAAGCGCTAAGCCCGCAGGGATCATACAGCGTGCACGATAGTGTCAAATTCTGATGTGAGAAGAGGATGATATCTCCAATACTTTATGTCTGGAGTCCTTTTCCAGTATCGAGGCGCCTCTCACCTTACCCCATCACTCTCCTACAATTTCCTTTGGAGGGAGTACTACATTGTAGGAGTCATCATGAGAGCTTCTGCACTCCAGGGCCCAGCAGCTGGGTGATGCATATCCACCATGATATTTACATAATGTTGCAAGTTTGCATAGCTTGCTAAGTAAGCAACCATAACATTTGAATCTAAATACGAAAATAATGCTTTCTTGGCGGGGTGCGGGGTGTTAAATGCTTCTCTCTTACGCTCTCAAGGTTTCGTTAAAATGCTGATGAAATTGAAGCTGCTTTCTAATTGCTTTCTTTTCTCCAGTGTTGCATGATGAGGCGAAAAATAATTCTTCGAAACAGAAGTTTTTAAACATTCGAGGTTTATATATATATATATATATATATATATATATATATATATATATATATATATATATATATATATATATATATATGTAGTAGGTTGGTAAAGAGCAACCACCCAGGGGGGTACTACCGTCCTGCCAAGTGAGTGTAAAACGAAGGCCTGTAATTGTTTTACATGATGGTAGGATTGCTGGTGTCCATTTTTCTGTCTCATAAACATGCAAGATTTCAGGTACGTCTTGCTACTTCTACTTACACTTAGGTCACACTACACATACATGTACAAGCACATATATACACACCCCTCTGGGTTTTCTTCTATTTTCTTTCTAGTTCTTGTCCTTGTTTATTTCCTCTTACATCCATGGGAAAGTGGAACAGAATTAGTCCTCCGTAAGCCATGCGTGTTGTAAGAGGCGACTAAAATGCCGAGATCAAGGGGCTAGTAACCCCTTCTCCTGTATATATTACTAAATGTAAAAGGAGAAACTTTCGTTTTTCCTTTTGGGCCACCCTGCCTCGGTGGGATACGGCCGGTATGTTGAAAGAAATATATATATATATATATATATATATATATATATATATATATATATATATATATATATATATATATATATATATATATATGTATATGTATATATATATATATGTGTGTGTGTGTGTGTGTGTGTGTGTGTGTGTGTGTGCAAACAATCGCGATCTTAACTGTGCAGGACAGCCCAATATGGCGAGTAGGGGGATGATGGTAGGATGGGGTTAGCACCGACCACTAACCCAGTCTAAGGATAACCGTGGACGGTGACACCTACGCTACTCTGAGACCTCTCTCCCTGCTTTGGTTGCTCCCTTGCAACATTGCACAGTTCCCGATGACGCACTGAGAAGTGTGAAAGTAATTGAGCTATAGATTTCCACTCCCCTGTGGCTTGTCCTGCATATATATATATATATATATATATATATATATATATATATATATATATATATATATATATATATATATATATATATATATATATATACATATATATATATATATATATATATATATATATATATATATATATATATATATATATATATATATCGTGCCGAATAGGCAGAACTTGCGATCTTGGCTTAAATAGCAACGCTTATCTTGCCATATAGGGCAAGTGAAAGTTTGTGTATGGAATAATTTCGCCAAAATCATTCCGAACCTAACGAAAAAAATATATTTCACTGTGTTTGTTTAGTATTAAATTATTGTAAATAAATCTAAAATATATTTAGTTGGGTTAGGCTAAAATAAATTGTTCTTGTTATAATAAGGTTAGGTAAGTTTTCCAAGTTCCTTTTGGTGCAAAATGATAATTTTTTACATCAACATTAATGAAAAAATTATATCTTTAAACATATAAGAGAAAATTTTAGAAAGGACTTAAATTTAAATGAGTTCTTGCTAATTGACCAGCTTTACATATTCGGCACTACATATATATATATATATATATATATATATATATATATATATATATATATATATATATATATATAGGAAATATAGGGAGGTACCACCTCTAGAACATTAATAGGGACCCTCATCCTCAGAGTAGACAATAAATGTACCTCAGGGAAATTTCGAGGTTCTGCCCAGAGCTGTTTGAATATTTTCTTCTCCTACCACCCCCTATATGTTGATGCTACATGCTAACTTTATTAATAGACAGAACACATTGATGGAAAGCACAAACATGAATACATTGGAACAATATATCAATGGTTATGAATCTCCTCCAGCTCCTATGAGGCTGGATGTGAGCCCAGTATGCAGCATGCATTACCCCTCTGGATGGCTACACTGAGGCGCTGAAACATAAAAGTGGCTGCTCTTTGGTCCCTGGTGGTGTCGATGAGTCTGGAACCCAGTTCTTTAAGGAAACGTGTGGCTGTATTTGCTGATCTTGTACTCCTCCCTGTGGTCAGCAGCTCCTCCCTGTCGCCCGACACTGTGATGGATATAGGTGTCAGCCAGTGTGGACACACAGGTATAGTCCCATGCTAAGAGCTTGCCATTCTTCCAAGGGTAGATGGTGATCCCATCAGGGCAGTTTGCTGGGTTGGGGATATTGTTGGCTGATAGTGATCGGGGCTCCCTCTTGGCTGGGCATCCAACTGTAGCAAAGGATCTCTTTATGATGTCGTTTACCTCACTGTGTCTTGCATGCCAGCCCTTGGTTTTGGAACAGTTAAGACCATGTAGATCATATTGTGCATCTCCGCAAATACACGTATATTCCGTGTGAAATGGGGCAGCAAGGCGTAGACCCACTGCAGTATGTAGGGTCTTAGGGTCGAGGCGCGTTCCCATTGCCGAAATGGGAACTGTTTGGAGAAAGTCCCTAGAGTGAGGTGCGCTCACAGCTTGGAGACGGGCAATCTCCCTGTCTGATGCTACAGCCCTGAGCATGTTGGCAAGCACCTTTTCAGCGATGGAGCCATCCCAGCTTGACTCTTTGTAGGCCAGTGCTTCACTGGGGTTTGGTGATGGAGCAGCTAGAGTCTTCCATTCATTGATGGCACTGGCATAGTTAGGGTCCTGCATTTCTGCTGAGTCACTGAGGTTGTCCGGAAGAATTTGTCTTATTAACTCGTTTGATGCTATGGAAGGGGATATGAAAGCTGGTAGTGCACTCTGAGAGGATCTGCGTACTCCCAGTCCCTCAAGCCTCAGAGGAAGTGAGGCTTGCAACCACTGTCCATCTACGAGGGAAAGATTCAATACACTCTCTAGCATGGTCTTAAGGAAAGAGTCATATTCGTTGAGTTTCGGACTTCTGAAGGCTGGGGAGCATCTCAGAAAGTAGGTAAGTTATGGGATTGACAGGCACCTGGTGAGTAGGTAGAAGGCATCATGTGTATTGATGTCTTTCATCCTTCCTTCCATCGTCCTGAGGTCTGAGACTATTTCTTCTAGGATCAAATCGATAGCACTGGACCCAAGAGGAGCACCAAGGAGAGTGCTGTTGGCTGGGTCAATGGCTCGTGCTCTTGGTAAAACAGTACTAATATTCTGGATCATTTGTCGATTGGTAGAAACTATTTCACATTTGGTGGGGTTTAAAGATAGGCCCAGGCGTTCTCCCATGCATTTAATTTTTCTGATGTCCTCTAGGAGAGATTCTGTAGTGCCTGCCAGGGTACCATTATCTAAGAACCGGATATTGAGCTAACTGGAGAGTGCTTCTCTGACTTCCTTGATGACCAAACAGAATAGAAAGGGGGCGAGAGGGTCCCCCTGTTGCACACTCCTCACACGAGCTAATTTCATGGTCCCCAAACAATAGTTTAGAAGTCACACTATAGCACGATTCTATAAAAGGACAGAGGTAAAGGAAGAGTCTAGAAACTGCTTGGAGAGCAGTATCCCTTCTGACTAAGATGAAAACGTTGGCAAAGTCCATTTTGATCAAAGCTTTTTCATCAGACATGTTGATGTATACTCGTGCTGCATGGGCAGCTGCTTCACAGCCTTGTTGAACACCAAAACCGAGCTGAGTTGGTTTCAACATTACAACAGCCTCTTGGCTCACCATTCTTACTGCAGCCTTGGTGACTAGGCACCGAAGGGTGTTGCCCACTGCAATGGGCCTGATCCCTCCATCCTTTTTCCGTAGGGCACACAATGAGGCACCAAAGAAAAGGGGTCAAATGACCTCTGGGACACTGCCAGCCAGGCACACACTGGAAAATTTGGTGAGTTCAGACAGCAATCTCTCTGAAACATCACCAAGTGCTGGACTGAGCATTTGTTTTAAGTGTTGTGGCCTTAAACCGGTAAAACCTCCTGCTGAGCCCTGTGGAAATGACATAGCAGCTTTATACACATGGGCATCCTGTAAGGTTAAATGTTCTTCGGCTGCTGCAATGTCAGGGAGGTCAATGTTGGTACTGGGAGCCCTGGGTGGATGTTTGTCCATCAGGGTTTCTGCCCTACTGACGTCCTAAGGAGCGATGGTATCCTCACTGGTTATAAGCCTCAGAGCTCCAATAGTATTACCCTCTTCTATTTTTTTGCTAATTTGGGCTCTGATTTTTGAGGCGTGTGATGTCCTGCTGTTGGTATTTGCCCGGCGGGTGTTTGTCGCCCAAGGGGGGAGAAGGACGAGGTTGTTATCCCTAGGGATTGTATTTATTGCCCTAATTTCATATGTTGCTTGGGACTTGTCCCTCCTTGGTGGGACAGCCAAACAGGTATTGCCAAAAAGAAGTAGTCTTGTGCCAGGATCCGCTGTTTACAGGAGCTTCATTGACTTTCTTCAGGAGGTCAGTGAATTTGCAACAGCTTGAGGGTGAGCTGCTTTGGGGATGTGTGTCAGCGTCCTGGTGGATGTTAATTTGATTGCACACACTCACCCTTAACAATCTGCTTCGTAACAAGTGTAATTATTTACTAATTTATTTCACTAGGTCAGGGTTCGAATCAATGCACCTCGTTGTAGAGCAAATTGCACAACTGTAAGTGAACAGTGTAAGCACTGTGTACATGTCAAAGCCTTCGTGGAGTGTAAAGCGCATTCGTTCGAACACGCTGCTGGACAGAGATAAAATACAGCCTCTATTAAAAAAAATCAGTTTAGTTTCTGTTAGACCGTTAGACTCATTTATATTGTCCTTTAGTTCTAATCTTTCTGCGACTATCCCTTCTATGTTAGTAAATAAATGTACATATGTGTGTCATCTCCCAATTACCTTCTATCTTTCACTTGTTTTGGTTAGGTTGTTATCTATTGACAGGTCAGTACGGCTTTATTACATTGTAAAAAAATAAAAATTTGCTCTTCCACACTTTTGTCTTAATTTAACCTTTTAGCATTATATATATAATTTTTAATTTCTCTCTATCCTTCTTTGAAAAGTCTTCTATAATTTGAATAATCACCGACTTCTAGTTTCTTTACGTCATTGGTTTTATTTAGCATTTCATCCTTATTGCTTAACCTGTGTCAGTGATATTTTCAGGAAAGTCCACACAAAATATACATAAGAACATAAGAAGGAACACTGCAGCAGGCCTACTGGCCCATGCGGGGCAGGTCCATGTCAACCCCCGGCTTAGACCAATAGCTAAAATTTGAAGATTATCACACTTTCAATCGAAACTGATGATAATTTACGATTTTTTGGGAATATTTCCTGCTTACCTCTAAAATTAAAGCATCTTTCGATAACTAGACTACGGGAAGGGCTAGAACCCGCGATTTCGTGAGTCATCTTTCACTACTTTGTAACTTGTCTGTATCCCTCAGTACGTTCTCCAGTCCTGAAATTCATTTTATATTTTGTAAATCTCAATTGTATATTGATGTTCTTTGATTTTTTCTGTGGAATTAATTGTGTCTTCATTTACACATTACAAAAACTGTTGGTCTCTACCTACAGATTCTCTTGTTAATTTGGATTAATCCTAGAGTAACTTTAGGAATCTCGTCGTAACTATCTTCACGTCGTAACTACCTTCAGTTTTATCTTTATTCTCTTCTAGTCCCTTTCGTATCTTTCTCAATGTTTTTCTTCACTATAACAGAGAAGTTAGCTGCGCCTGTGTTATAGCTATATTCTGCGCTTAGTTATTCCAGCATAACTTTCTATTTCACTTATGTATTTTTCCAAGATTTTGATCTTATCGTCGATATGATTCTTATGTTTAGTCAATTCCTTATGTATCTCCTGTGTTTGCTATATTATAATTGTTTGCTCCTGTTTATTATTTTAAGTATTTGTTGTACTGATATCTTGCTTCTATTAATTTTTCATATTTTTCTCGTGTGTGTGTGTGTGTGTGTGTGTGTGTGTGTGTGTGTGTGTGTGTGTGTGTGTGTGTGTGTGTGTGTGTGTGTGTGTGCGTGTGTGTGTGTGTGTGTGTGTGTATGACCTCTCTAACCTAATCACTCACTATAAACATTTACCAAACACTCCCATTTTATGAGTTGGACAATATCACTAACTCACAGACGCCATATTCGAGGCTGCTGCCGCAGGACACAAAGGCGTATATAACATCATACTCTCGTGTCCATCATCGGTATATTTATTCAATTTATCTCTTAATAAAATACCATGAAATTTTTTTTGCATAATGTTTTCGCTCGTAAAATACTGAATGCGATAATCTCTGATGATTAATTTTTAGGGACTTCAAATAAACGGTGCTGACAGTGCTCAAATACTATGTTCTCTGTGTGCAATCCAGGGAACTGCATGCATACACTGTGTACATTCCCTGTTATGCGTACACTATGTGCACAGTCGTTTGTGTGTAGACAATTCCTCGGCTGTGAAGTAATGCCTTCTTTTCTATCAGTTAGAAATATTTACCATTTCTATGTAAGCTGTTTTGGTTTACTCTCTTGGGCAGACAACCTGTACGGCTCAGCCAGTGAATGTCTTGCCTAGAAATCACTAAAAAAACACGGCTACGTGTGTCTAGATTATTATTATAAATACGGACACCATCGCGCAGAACACCGCTGTGCTCATCTCTGAGGTTCAGTACACAAATAACCCGCACATATTAGCGAGAAGCATATGACGACGTTTCTGTCCGACTTCAGCATTTGCAAGTCACTTGCAAATGTGAGTTGTAAAGGGTCCAAGTCGGACAGAACATCATCATAAACTTCTCCCTGCTATGTGCGTGTTATTTGTGTATTGTTCCAGTCAGGGTATTGTGCCTTTTTGCTCTCAGAAGTTTAAGGTAAAATGATTCTGCCTTGTTGACGGGTTTTATGTGTATAACACTTTGAAATACCTTTATTACCGAAAAGATTCGTCTCCGCAGCAGGCTTCATCAGCTGAATGCAGAGTTGATTGCAATACTAGAGTCAGTAGAAGGAAAGAAGAAATTATTGAGATGATCAGTCCCTCTGCCTACATTTATATGATTCTTTCCCGCCGTAACAACTGCAATCAAATGTACTTTCACCCACTGAACCTGATTTCTCCCTCTCTTCACCATAATATATAGTTTAAAGGTATCACTGAGTCCCCTGCTAATCAAGGTAAGATTATTCTAATTGTAGGAGATTCTCAGGTAAGATATAGGGACCGTGCTTTTTGTAACAGAAAAGTCAGACAGAGGGTGTGCCTCCCAGGAGCTGGTGTTGGTGATATAGTCAGCAGATTGGATAATATTATGTCAGGTAATTGGAAGAAGCCCATTATCTGTCTTAGTGCTGGGGGTAATGACATTGGGAAGGGCAGGAGACAGGAGCTGCTGGATAAGTACAGGTCCGCCATAGATGTAGTCAGGTCTTAGGGAGGGTTCCCAATCATATGTAGCATCTTGCCTAGAAGGGGAGTGGGCAATGAATGGATGTCTAGGGCAATTGGTATAAAATGCTGACTAAACAGGTGCTGTAAGGAACTTGCAATTCCATTCATTGATAACTGGGACAAATTCTATGGCAAACGTGATATGTATGCAAAGGATGGGGTTCATCTCTCTGGGGCTGGAGTGGTTGCATTAGCCAGTTCGACTGAGACGGTAATTGGTGACTTATCTAGGACTTCAAACTGATAGATTATAGAGGTCTGGGTGTTTGTGGGAAACACTCAGGCTGCAGTATTAGGATTGGAAGCAGCAGATATAACCAGGATACCTCAAGGATATGTTTAAAAGATAATATTCAAAATAAAGTTGCTAGTAAAGGCAAAGCAATTGATCAACAAACAAAGAGAGATAGTAGAGGGCAACGAGTGGTTAACTCTCTTAAGGTTTACTATACAAATAGTAGGAGTATAAGAAATAAGATAGATGAGCTAAGATTACTTGCAAGTGCAGGTAGTATAGATATTATTGCTATAGCAGTGACCTGGTTCAACTTGAAAGATAGAGAAAAGTCTTCTGAATGCAGCATACAGGGTTATAAACAATTCCACACTCATAGGGTCAACAGGAAGGATGGTGGAGAGGCGATGTTTATCAAAGATAATTTAAATTGTTATGATAGACATGATATAAGATTAGAAGCATTGGACACAGAATCTATTTTGCTACATTTTCTCGAGGGGCATGAAAAATAAATTTTGGGTGTGGTTTATAGGCTCCCAAATCTTGATAGTGAGTGCAGTAAGCTATGGGACGAAATTCATAAAGCGTCTAGATATGAAAATGTTGTGTTAAAGTGAGATTTTGACTTTAGACAAATTGATAGGAACAATTTGACAGGAAATCTTAAGTCTAGTGATTTTCTTGATACGGTTCAGGATTGCTTTTTAAAATTGTTTGTGAGATAACCAACTGGAGGAAACAATCTGCTTGACTTAGTCCTTGCCAACAAAGAGTCACTAATTAATAATCTTGAGGTTAATGATGAGCCTGGGAAAAGTGATCACAAATCACTTAGTTTCAATATATTATGGAATTGCCCAGATAACTGCAATTAAGTCTCTGTCCCAGACTTCCGTTTGGCCGACTTCATGGTACTGAAAAATTACCTGGGTGGGCTAAATTGGGATGACCTGCCTATGGGTCAGGTTGGTGGTGTTGGTTGCCAATATGACGTTTTTCAGAGCATAGTTCTAGCTGCCCAGACAACTTTTGTTCTGAGTAGGGAAATTAGATCTAACAAAAATTATCCCAAATGGATGAACAATAGATTAAAACATATCATTGGTCAAAAGAGAGGCATATATAGGCGTATCAAAAGAGGGGATGAGCAGTTAAGAAATTAATATATTCAGTTAAAGAGAGAAATAAAAAAAAAGGAATAAGAAAAGAAAAAAAGGGTTTATAAGGTTAAGGATGCAAGGTATTCGAAGACTAACCCAAAAGGTTTCTTTCAGGTATACAGAAGTAAGATTAGAGACAAGATAGGTCCACTTAAGAGTAGCTCAGATCAGATCACTGAAAGTGATAAGGATAAGTGTGAAATTTTTAATACTTACTTCCTCGCAGTTGTTACTCAGGAAGATACTAGTATAATTCCAGAAATAATAAATTATGTATAACATGACGATAATAAACTATGCACGATTGGGGTAACTAGTGACATGGTCCTCAGACAAATAGAGAAATTAAAGCCTAACAAGTCCCCAGGTCCTGATGAATTGTTTGCAAGGGTTTTAAAGGAAAGTAAAGAGAAAGTAAGCAAACCTTTGGCTGATCTTTTCAACATATCAACACAAACTGGCATAGTGCCTGATAAGTGGAAAATTGCAAATGTAATACCTATTTACAAGACAGGTGACAGGTCCTTACCTTCGAACTATAGACCAACAAGCCTTACCTCCATAGTTGGAAAATTTATGGAATTAATAATTTCCAAAGCAATTCGTAGCCATCTTGAAAGGCATAAATTGATAAATGAATCTCAACACGGTTTTACTAAGGGGCGTTCCTGTCTTACGAAATTACTAACTTTTTTCACTAAGGTATTTGAGGAGGTAGATCACGGTAATGAATATGATATTGTGTATATGAACTTCAGTAAGGCTTTCGGTCAGTGTTGGGCCCGTTATTGTTCACAATTTACATAAACGACATAGATGAGGGAATAAATAGCGACATAAGCAAATTTGCTGATGACACCAAAATAGGCCGTCCAATTCATTCTAAGGAGGACATTAGAGCACTCCAGGATGATTTGAAAAGACTGATGCAATGGTCAGAGAAGTGGCAGATGCAGTTTAATATAGACAAATGCAAAGTTCTAAATGTTGGACAGGATAATAACCATGCCACTTATAAACTGAATAGTGTAGTAGATCTTAGTATTACTGATTGTGGAAAGGATTTAGGAGTTCTGGTTACCAGCAGTCTGAAGACCACAGTGCATAAGTGTTCGCAATGAAGTTAACAGGATCCTTGGCTTCATATCAAGAAGTATAAATAATAGAAGTCCTCAGGTTGTTCTTCAACGCTATATATCCTTGGTTAGGCTCATTTAGATTATTCTGCACAGTTCTGGTCACCATATTACAGAATGGATATAAATGCACTGGAAAACGTACAGAAGAGGATAACAAAGCTGATCCCATGGTTCAGAAATCTTCCCTATGAGGTTAGACTGAGGGCCCTGAATCTGCACTCTCTCGAAAGGCGTAAAATTAGGGGGGATATGATTGAGGTGTATAAATGGAAAACAGGAATAAATAAAGGGGGTGTAAATAGCGTGCTGAAAATATCCAGCCAAGACAGGACTCGCAGCAATGGTTTCAAGTTGGAAAAGTCCAGATTCAGGAGGGACATAGGAAAGCACTTGTTTGGTAATAGAGTAATGAATGAGTGGAACAAACTCCCGAGGACCGTCGTAGAAGCTAAGACCTTGTATAGTTTTAAAAATAGGTTGGATAAATACATGAGTGGGTGTGGGTGGGTGTGAGTTGGACCTGACTAGCTTGTGCTACCAGGTCTGATTCCGTGCTCCTTCCTTAAGTGGAAGTGATCTGACTAGGTGGTCATTGTTCTAAGCCGGGGGTTGGCATGGACCTGCTTAGCATGGGTCAGTAGGCCTGTTGCAGTGTTCCTTCTTTCTTATGTTCTTATATAACATCTCTCTCTCTCTCTCTCCCTCTCTCTCTCTCTCTCTGTACACACAAAATATATACAGCGAGAGGTGTACGTCCTTCAGTGTACATATGCTTTGAGTTTTAATCCCTATTTTTAGAGATTAAAGTACTCTTGAATGATGGTGTACAGGTGACATTCAGCCGTAATGACCCTTTGAAAAGTCGATAGGTTATAAGCCCCATTAACTAACCAGTCTCTCTCTCTCTCTCTCTCTCTCTCTCTCTCTCTCTCTCTCTCTCTCTCTCTCTCCAGCCATGATGAAGCTCCCGTATCAAAGACTTTCCAAAAAACATCCCAGAAATTTATAGATTTATTTACATACTCGACGGCATTTGGTATCCCAACAATACGCCTACACATTTAGCCACTACATCCGGTTACACAAATCCTCTATCCAGTTCTCCAACATATATATACAATTCCATAATACGTTTACAGAACTCACCTCTACATCCAGTTCCACAATTCTTCCACAACTCGCAGCATTGCTTCTGGGGAATGAAAAGCGATTTTTATTTAAAGCACGGCAATGCGTTTGCCAATACATAAATCTCGTGTATTGAAAATTTATAATGCAAATAAATACATATACAAAATCCGTGTGGGTCATTCAGCGTGAAGAGTAGAGGCTCGATCCTCCGTCATATAACCGAGAGATACGCTAGCGAACTAATATCAATATGTTGAATATAATCTTCACAACCTGCGGAGTTATATGTTATTCAAGGCTGTTTGATAGTACTACTGACTGAATAATGATTAATTCCAATTTTTACGGGGGGTGGATCGGTAAGCCAGCTGAAGGTCTCGATCACATTACCAGTAGTTCCACTAGCGGATCATTACCAAATGTAATCCTAACTAACCGAATTTTACCTAACGTAACCTTCGACACACACCCGAATTACCAGGGTTAGATCCTGGGGAGAGTGGAGAGTAACATTTTTCGATGTCCATGTTGTCTCAGCAGTAAATAGGCATTTGGGTGGTAATATCCTCTTGTAGGTGGTATCCTGGGGAAGGGAGGATAACATACCTTGGATAGCGCCAGGCTCTGGAATGAACTAAGGTAGGCTGACAGTTCTTAGCCTGTAAACAAGCTGAGGTAACAGCTCTTAGCCTGTGAACGTGTTGTGAAAGGATACCGTCTCTTAAATTGTAAATTCAACGGCAAGACTTACCTGTCACCTTACGTATTCCAGAGACAGAAACGACAACAATCCTGTCAGAGTGTAAATTATTTGTCGGGCTTCCTTTTCACATTCATGTGACTGGAGGAAAAACAAAAATGCGAAGCGGTCTTTTGAGAACATTGTAGAACAGATCAGTTTAGGTATGACCCAGATCTGGAAATTTATACCAAGAACAATGGCAATAACTCCCACGCTGTCTTACACTGAGTGTTTTCCGCCCTCGAGCGTGTGAACGAGAAGGGAAGGAGAAAGAGAGAGAGAGATAGGAGATGATGAAGAAATGAACATAAGAGAAGGCGCTAAGAGACTAGGTAGAAAATTTGAGGGGAGGAGAGAAAAATAGGTAGGGGAAATTTTCGAACGGGCTTACGGATGAATTTAAAGCCTGATGGAGGGATGGAAGTGATGGAGGGATGGAAGCATAAAAAGGAAGGATTTGAGAGAATTGGAGGAGATTTGGGTCTCAGAAAATATGGTAAAAGTTAGAAAAAAAAAATATTGGGAAAGAGAGGTAATGTAAGGAGACGGAAAAGGAACATGATAATGTAATGAGTAAAACTTATGAATTTAAATCATTAATAAAGTCAAAATAGGAAGATGGAGCAGACAAACTATTAGGCTTAAAGTAAATTATTTGGCTTAAGAAAGCAAATTCTGCTTAAGAAAGCATATTACTGAGATTAAAAAATCAAATTACTGGTCTTATGACAGCAAATTATTGGGATTTAGGAAAATTATTGGGCTGAAGAAAGCAAGTTATTGGGCTCAAGAAAGCAAATTATTGGGCTCAAGAAAGCAAATTATTGGGCTCAAGAAAGCAAATTATTGGGCTCAAGAAAACAAATTATTGGGCTCAAGAAAGCAAATTATTGGGCTCAAGAAAGCAAAGTATTGAGCTAAAGACAGCAAATTATTGGGCTAAAGACAGCAAATTATTGGGCTCAAGAAAGCAAATTATTGGGCTCAAGAAAGCAAATTATTGGGCTCAAGAAAGCAAATTATTGGGCTCAAGAAAGCAAATTATTGGGCTCAAGAAAGCAAATTATTGGGCTCAAGAAAGCAAATTATTGAGCTCAAGAAAGCAAATTATTGGGCTCAAGAAAGCAAGTTATTGGACTCAAGAAAGTAAATTATTGGGCTGAAGAAAGCAAGTTATTGGGCTCAAGAAAGCAAATTATTGGGCTAAAGAAAGCAAATTATTGGACTCAAGAAAGTAAATTATTGGGCTAAAGAAAGCAAATTATTGGGCTCAAGAAAGCAAATTATTGGGCTCAAGAAAGCAAATTATTGGGCTCAAGAAAGCAAGTTATTGGGCTCAAGAAAGTAAATTATTGGGCTCAAGAAAGCAAGTTATTGGGCTCAAGAAAGTAAATTATTGGGCTCAAGAAAGCAAGTTATTGGGCTTAAGAAAGCAAATTATTGGGCTCAAGAAAGCAAATTATTGGACTCAAGAAAGCAAGTTATTGGGCTCAAGAAAGTAAATTATTGGGCTCAAGAAAGCAAATTATTGGGCTCAAGAAAGCAAGTTATTGGGCTCAAGAAAGTAAATTATTGGGCTCAAGAAAGCAAGTTATTGGGCTCAAGAAAGTAAATTATTGGGCTCAAGAAAGCAAGTTATTGGGCTTAAGAAAGCAAATTATTGGGCTCAAGAAAGCAAATTATTGGACTCAAGAAAGCAAGTTATTGGGCTCAAGAAAGTAAATTATTGGGCTCAAGAAAGCAAATTATTGGGCTCAAGAAAGCAAGTTATTGGGCTCAAGAAAGTAAATTATTGGGCTCAAGAAAGCAAATTATTGGGCTCAAGAAAGCAAATTATTGGGCTCAAGAAAGCAAATTATTGGGCTCAAGAAAGCAAATTGTTGGACTAAAGAAAGCAAGTTATTGGGCTTAAGAAAGCAAATTATTGGGCTCAAGAAAGTAAATTATTGGGCTCAAGAAAGTAAATTATTGGGCTCAAGAAAGCAAGTTATTGGGCTCAAGAAAGCAAATTATTGGGCTAAAGAAAGCAAATTATTGGACTCAAGAAAACAAATTATTGGGCTCAAGAAAGTAAATTATTGGGCTGAAGAAAGCAAGTTATTGGGCTCAAGAAAGCAAATTGTTGGACTAAAGAAAGCAAGTTATTGGGCTTAAGAAAGCAAATTATTGGGCTCAAGAAAGTAAATTATTGGGCTCAAGAAAGTAAATTATTGGGCTCAAGAAAGCAAAGTATTGGGCTAAAGAAAGCAAGTTATTGGGCTTAAGAAAGCAAATTATTGGGCTCAAAATAGCAAATTATTGGGCTCAAAACAGGAAATTATTGGGTTCATAAGCAAATTATTGAGCTCAAGAAATCCAATTATTGGGTTCAAAAAGGTTAATGGACTCAAGAGAGCAAAGTAAATTACTAACCCAAGAAAGTAAATTATTGAGCTTAAATTATTGGAATTAAGAAAGCAAAGTATTAAACTTGAAATTGTAAAGACAACGAGATAAAGTTTAGATGACAAGTCAGAAGGAAGAGAAGACAAAGTACAAAAAAATGAGAAAAGATGAAAGGAAAAGAAAATTTAAGAAGATAAATTATTATGAAAGAGACGAAGACAAAAAGAGGAATCAAAAGTATAAATGAAGAGGAAACAGAGCATAAAGTTACAGAAAAAGGATAATAAATAAGAATGGAAAAGGAGACAAAGTATAAGTGAAAACTACAGAGCACAATTAAAAGGGTAAAGTACAGGAATGAAAAAAGGCAAAGCATAGAAAAGAGAAAAAACAGAGAGCAGGAAAGAGAGAAAAGGAAGAAAAGAAAGAGCAAAGCCTAGGGAAGAGAAACGGGTCAAGTAATAAGAGAAAAGGGCAAGGCATAAAGAAGACAAATTAAGAACAGAGACTGAAGACAAAATTTACGAAGCAAATTATAAGAATAAATAATGAAACAAGGGCTATCTACTACCTTCGTTAGATGGTTGAGGAAAGAATAGTGAAACAAGGACAACTAAAGGGGATGGGAAAGCATACCAAAACGAATTTTAAAAGGGCATGGAATTTTAGAGGAGAGAGAGGAGTGGAAGGTGTCATAGTTGCCTAAGGTGCTTCTGTGATATTTGAATGCAGTGCCTTTGTAAAACCTGGATGTGTAGTCAGGGGTATGTAAAACCACTGGTCACTGGCAGCAGACCAGTAAATAAACTACTATATAGTACAGGTACCAATACAGCGTCTAGAGGTATCATAAATTCTAATTCTAGAAACAGCACTACAGGCGGATGTGAACAAGAAGACATCTTGAGCAGCTTCAGAGCAAATACCAGGAACCCGGTGACTTTGGCTGGAAGACTCCAATATTTGCAAATTCCAGCCGGTTTTTTAAAGATTTAACGTATTTGGTGACCACAGCTTCCGTGAGGAGGCTGTTTTAGTGCTCCATAACTCTTGAAATGAAACTCTTACCATCATGTCACGGAATGTCATATCATTGTTTCATGTAATTGATTCACGTTGCACTTCAAAAATATTTTCGTACTTTAGCATATCGAACCAGTTAAAGATCTTGAAGGCTTCTATCAGGTCCCCTCTAAGTCTCCTTTTTTCTGAGGTCAGGTTAAATGACGTGAATCTTTCCTCAAAGACTTATTTTTAAATGATGGTACTAATTGTTGCTGTTCTTGGTCCCCTTTCAACGGAATTTTTACAACTTAAGAGGCCAGAACTGAACAAAATATTCAAGACGGGGTCTACTGAGATCATTATACAGTGTTAATATTGTTTCTGTGGTTTTATGCTCTGGCAACAATGCTTATAATTATTCCAAGATCTTTCTCTTCCTTTGTCTCCGAGATGATCTCCAGGTAAATTATACTCCTATCTCATATCATATACACCTTGCATATTATTATTATTATGCACATTGAAATTCATCCTCCACTCTTCTGACCACCGACATCTTGTCCGTCCAGGGTCTCTAAATGCAGCACATCTTCCCAGTTTCGAGTTACCTGCATCTTATATATATATATATATATATATATATATATATATATATATATATATATATATATATATATATATATATATATATATATATATATATATATATATTTGTAGATGAATGGTTCAGAGAACCGACATGTTGATAAATTAGACTCATACACAACTCTTGAGAATCTTCATTGAGGAAACGTTTCGCCACACAGTGGCTTCATCAGTCCATACGAAGGAGAAACTTGAAGAACAGGAGGAGAATGAGGTAATCAGTCCCTCAACCTTGAGTCGATGTGTTCAGTCCATCAATCTTGAATAGAATACGGCATATCAGCGGAGAAGCAGCTTATAAACCGTATGGCAGGAGAGGTGCAGCAGTCATAGGGCACGACCTACTTCCACATTGAACAAATGTGACACGACCTATGACTGCTGCACCTCTCCTGCCATACGGTTTATAAGCTGCTTCTCCGCTGATATGCCGTATTCTATTCAAGATTGATGGACTGAACACATCGACTCAAGGTTGAGGGACTGATTACCTCATTCTCCTCCTGTTCTTCAAGTTTCTCCTTCGTATGGACTGATGAAGCCACTGTGTGGCGAAACGTTTCCTCAATGAAGATTCTCAAGAGTTGTATATGTGTCTAATTTATCAACATATATATATATATATATATATATATATATATATATATATATATATATATATATATATATATATATATATATATATATATATATAAGAAACAAGACTTGGG
Organism: Cherax quadricarinatus; assembly: GCF_038502225.1. Classification (NCBI taxonomy): domain Eukaryota; kingdom Metazoa; phylum Arthropoda; class Malacostraca; order Decapoda; family Parastacidae; genus Cherax; species Cherax quadricarinatus. The sequence continues at coordinate 20,570,815 of NC_091336.1, forward strand.
CCAAGCACCTACCCTTGAGGGGCCACACTCGTCACGAGTATCAGCTCATCCTTCTCGCCATTTAAAACTACTTATTTCTGTAAGGGAACCAGCCTCTAAATCCAGTCCAGGCGATTGTCCTCCGTGCCGGGAGCTTTCACTAAGCACTCTCTGTTGTTACGCTTTATCAAATGCCTTCTGGAATTCGATGTTCCAGTTTTTTAAGTTTTGTGAAAACCAGAGAGAGAGAGAGAGAGAGAGAGAGAGAGAGAGAGAGAGAGAGAGAGAGATGAATTAGATGAGAAACGATAATTTACTTGAAGGGAAATTAATGAAAATTCCGAATCAGGAAGACAAGGTAACAACTATAAATTAAAATCCTCAAACGATGATTATTAGGGAGGAAGTCTGATAATGGACAAAATTAATTACTACTATTATTAAGGGGAACGCACCAAACTCATAGGGATTATAAGGAATGAGCGGCAGTCAAGTTCGATACAAGGGGAGGGAATAGCTCCAGTCCTTGGATCAAGAGCCCATCGCAAACTTTCGAGTGACCCCAGTGGCGAGAACAATATTAATGGGCAAACTTGACTAAAGGAAAAGATGATAAATTTAAGAGCTGGAAAATGTAATAAACGATAAAATAGGAAACGTGATGAATTAGGTACAGAAAAACTGAAAGATATTTTTTTTGCTGAAATAATTTTCTATGGATTTTCTAGCACTTGTAGTTTTTTCTAAAACCAAAATATTTTTGGTTAAAAAGCATCAAAATAATCACCCTAGATTAAAGAATCTAATCATTTAGAGTTAGTAATGAAATCATGTTACAAAAATAATTCTGGGAAAATACAATCATACGTTACCTAATCCTGCTCACATGTAATCCCTCATAAAGTAATCCTGCCAAAGGAATTCATTTAATATATTCCCCTGTAAAATAATTCACTATACATTTCTTGACCACATCAACTAGAATAACCTCGTGGATCAGAGTACATATGCAAAGAGATTATATTTCTCACTGTATAGACTCGGGTGAGCGTTTGTGTATACACACAGACAGGGGTGAATCAGTTTTTGTATAACGAGAGATATGTATATTTTAGTACATGTACACCGCGATGTGTCTGTGTATCTGTGTATACAAATAGACGTGTGTCAGCTATGTTCATAGAGAGGTGTCTTATCTGCGGTAACTCTCAATATACAAAGATGAATGTGTGTATCTGTACACCGGGAGATGTGTATGTCTATGTATGTACACTGTGATGTGCACAGAGGTGTGCAACATTGCATCTTTCAGTGTATACATACCAAGAGATGTGTGTCTGTCGGTGTATATTCTCTAATAACATACATGAATTACATTATTAAACGAATTAAAGTATCATTGCTTGTTAGAGTACCAGCGAAGTGCAGCATCAAAGACCCTCGTACAGTTGACAGGATTTGAACCTCACAAACAAAATCCCTAATGTAATCCTGCCCAAAGTAATCCTTCACAGTGTATAATACCCTGTGTGCTATTCTGACCTCTAGTGTAATCCTCTCGTCCTAAAACCTCCGCCCAAAATTAATAATGCAATAATCGTTTGATTATATCTCTGGTCACTCACGATTTCACCCACTTAATAACCCCCCCTTAAAATATAATCGCCCCATAAAGCAATCATCTCATTATAATTCTGAATATTATATTCATGGGAAGGGATAAAATCGAAGGGGTCATACGGAGCTTGGGGAATGGGAGGCATTCATGTATGATACAGGGAAGAGGGCGATTCAAGGTCTTTCGATCAAGAGCCCTTCACCAGCATCAAGACCCTTTTTCTCTTAAATGTTTATAAATTCACTTCTAATAATTTAAAATGGAATTAAGATTGTATTTTGCTTTAGAAATTAGCAGCTGCATCTAATCGCGCTAAAACGAACGTAATTAGCTTAATTCTTCTAATATTAAGTGCCTTGAAATGTGGTTTAGAGAGCAATTTTATTTATTATTTATTTTTACCAATATTGTAGTTAAAACTTCATACATGTCAGAAGACATCAAACATGAAAAAATAAGTTATGAAATAAGACAGTTTCACGAAGCTCCGACTGATTTTCGAGAGGTTATTACAATAATTAATATGTACACAGTTTGTCTGACTACACTATCGTTTCTTCCTAATCCAAATCTGCAGGTTCTGATAAAAAGCACGACACATGTGTATTAATTTAATTTTGCATTCTAAATGTTCGAATTACATTCCTGCTCAAGCTCAAATGCATATAAATTACACAATACCGGTACTGTATACCACTGAAACACATTACGTTGAAGAATATCCATTCCTGATATTTTTCGGGTGGCAAATCTTCATGTAAGATTGCAGTGATCTAGCATGCAACAAACTATATTCATTCTGAGACGCCAGTCCATTGTTGGTGAGGAAGCGGACACAGCAACATCATAGAATCTCGGTACAGAGGACATCGCCACAACCTACTTGCTAACTTCTGGCCCAACTCTTGGGCATGACCTACTTCCACTGGGAAGTTCCTCATACCAGTGACAATACCTTCGTCTGCTGCGCGTCTTAACTCCAGTATATAAGCACCAATCATCCTGTCTCTACTTCAGATTCTTGAAGAGTACGGTGCCAATCACCTGCTCCCAAGCTGAGGGACTGATTACCTCGCTTTCCACTGAATTGTACTGATAAAGTTACTGGAGGGCGAAACGTCTACAGAGTAAAGATACCCAGATGTTGCACATCCGTCTAATCTATCATTTTTCATTATATATTTTATTTTTCCTGCTTCTTTTAATTATTACCCCCATATTATTCATCTTTATCAAATAAATGTAGTTTATTATTATTACATATGTATGGAGAAGCGCTAAACCGGTAGGAATTAAAACAGAGTCTAAGGAGCTGGGGGTAATCAGATTAGTATAAAATATATGACTGGCGGTTCCAGTTCGTTGAATCAAGAGCCCTTTACGGGAATTGAAGACATCCTACATACATGTATATGTATATATATATATATATATATATATATACATATATATATATATATATATATATATATATATATATATATATATATATATATATATATATATATATATATATATATATATATATATGTCGTGCCGAATAGGCAGAACTTGCTATCTTGGCTTAAATGGCAACGCTTATCTTGCCATATAGGACAAGCGAAAATTTGTGTATGCAATAATTTCGCCAAAATCATTCTGAACCTAACGAAAAAAAATATATTTCATTGTGTTTGTTTAGTATTAAATTATTGTAAACAAATCTAAAATATATTTAGTTAGGTTAGGCTAAAATAAATTGTTCTTGTTATAATAAGGTTAGGTAAGTTTTCTAAGATTCGTTTGGTGTAAAACTAAAAATTTTTTACATTAACATTAATGAAAAAAATATATCTTTAAACGTATAAGAGAAAATTTCAGAAATGACTGAGTTCTTGCTAATTGACCAGTTTTTACATATTCGGCACGACATATATATATATATATATATATATATATATATATATATATATATATATATATATATATATATATATATATATATATATATATATATATATATATATATATATATATGTCGTGCCGAATAGGCAGAACTTGCGATCTTGGCTTATATAGCAACGCTCATCTTGCCATATAGGACAAGTGAAAATTTGTGTATGCAATAATTTCGCCAAAATCATTCTGAACCTAACGAAAAAAATATATTTCATTGTGTTTGCTTAGTATTAAATTATTGTAAACGTATCTAAAATATATTTAGTTGGATTAGGCTAAAATAAATTACGCTTGTTGTAATAAGGTTAGGTAAGTTTTCTAAGATTCTTTTGGTGCAAAATTATAAATTTTTACATTAACATTAATGAAAAAAATATATCTTTAAACGTACAAGAGAAAATTTTAGAAAGGACTTAATTTTAAATGAGCTCTTGCTAATTGACCAGTTTTACATATTCGGCACGACATATATATATATATATATATATATATATATATATATATATATATATATATATATATATATATATATATATATATATATATATATATATATATATATATATATATTAGAGTGTAGATACAGATAGATACATATGCTGTATATATTGTGATCCTCTGAAGTGTTATTGAGGTATGTTTTCATTGTAACTTTTCAATCAACATTTTTTCCATCCAACGATACATTGTACAATGACATTATGTTCTGCTCATTTACATTTATCATTCGTAAAAGTTTATGTCAGAATTTGACTGATTTATTAAGTTTAAAGCCTATCGACTACAAGAAGGTGAAAAATAATTTCATCCCAAAAATTGGGATTAATGTAAACTAAGCTGCTAGTGGGTATACTGAGCTCTAAGCAGAAATACACAGTTCTAAATGGATATACACTGAGGTGTATACACCTCTCTGGTGTACTGCCGCCATTTCTGTCCCTTCAATCTCACTCTAAATTTCTATCCTCCTTCTAATCAGCCATCAAAATTTCTATCCTCCTTCAAATCCACCATCAAAATTTCTATTGTTTTTCAAACTCACCATCTAAATTACTCTTTCAGAAAAAATTCACCTTCTAAATTCATATTCTCCAAACCCACCATATAAATTTCTTTTTCAAATTCATCTAAACTTTTATCCTTCAAATCACCAATAAGTCATAATCAAATGTGTATTTAAAGAAAAGCGCCAAACCCGTAGGCATCAGTCAGTGCCTGGAGAACAAAAATAAATCAGCACTGACCCTAAGATAACAGCTCAAATCCCTAGGATCAAGAGATGTGCACCAGCATCAAGACACTCAGCATCCTTCTTAAGTCACAAATATTAATTTCCTTTATAGTCAAGTATTATTATTTACCCCATTTATCAGGATCGTCTCATTATTCACATCATTTATCAAGCCCGTCTCATTATTTGCATCATTCTTCTTTACTTTCTTCATTATATTCATTATTCACCGTTATTTACATGTTCCTCGCCCCTCGTTATCTCATTAAGCAATTATCCTCCCCTACTCAGCCATTTTTAATGATGATATTGTTCATATTATTAGCTCCGTAGGTAGTTTTATAGGTCATTACCAAGGTTAAGTAAGAAAGGGAGAGTGAACGAGAGAGAGAGAGAGAGAGAGAGAGAGAGAGAGAGAGAGAGAGAGAGAGAGAGAGAGAGAGAGAGAGAGAGAGAGAGAGAGAGAGAGAGAGAGAGAAAGAGAGAGAGAGAGAGAGTCCTTAACTTGTAAACAGCTTGTCAATAAAGCTAGGGATTCTTAATCTAACCTTGTCAAACCCTGTATAAAAAAAGAGAGAGAGAGAAAGGGAGGAGAGAGGGAGGGAGACAGAGGTAGACAATCACACACACACACACACACACACACACACACACACACACACACACACACACATACACACACACACACACACACACACACATACACACACGACTTCCAGTAAAACCCCCCGTTCCTCCCTCCTCTCTCTTTTTCTCTCTATCTCTCTTCTCGAGACCTAGCGACCCGTTCCTTCTCATTTACTTTAGAATGTAGCAAACTTGACAGGTAAACAGAATGAATGTTCATTAATTTCTTGCCAGGTGCTGTGCACCTGCCGTGGCTCATTTACTGCCAAATGCAGTAAAGTTAATTGGAAAATAAATATACAAGATAATGTATATATTATGCCGTAATAGTAAGTCAGAAACTGTCAAACTTGAGTTTTCTAATTAAAATACTTTGTCCAAAAGATATATATATATATATATATATATATATATATATATATATATATATATATATATATATATATATATATATATATATATATATACATATATATATGTATATATATGTATATATATATATATATATATATATATATATATATATATATATATATATATATGTATATATATATATATATATATATATATGTATGTATATGTCGTGCCGAATATGTAAAACTGGACAATTAGCAAGAACTCATTTAAAATTAAGTCTTTTCTAAAATTTTCTCTTATACGTTTAAAGACATATTTTTTCATTAATGTTAATGTAAAATTTTTTAATTTTGCACCAAAAGAATCTTAGAAAACTTACCTAACCTTAGTATAATAAGCGCAATTTATTTTAGCCTAACCCAACTAAATATATTTTAGATTTGTTTACAATAATTTAGTACTAAACAAACAGTGAAATACATTTTTTTTCGTTAGGTTCAGAATGATTTTGGCGAAATTATTGCATACACAAATTTTCGCTTGTCTTATATGACAAGATGAACGTTGCTATTTAAGCAAAGATTGCAAGTTCTGCCTATTCGGCACGACATATATATATATATATATATATATATATATATATATATATATATATATATATATATATATACATATATATACATATTATCTTCTAATCTATTAGTCCATCTGTTAAATGTCAAGGTCTGCACAGTGCCATAATTAGAGGGGGGAGAGAGGCTTTAAGCTCTCTAAGGTCATAAAGTTCCTGGTAAATGAGAGGCGATCAGGTTCGATCTAAATCAAATTCTTTGAATATAGTGTCCGTTATTGGGATCAAGAACCAGCGGTCAAGATCAAGAGCCAGTCGTCGGGATCGAGAGCCAGTCGTCGGGATCGAGAGCCAGTCGTCGGGATCAAGGCACAGCCCTTGAGTGATAGGAAATCAAGACCATCTTCTGAGTGCTCTTCAAGGCACGCGGATTCCAGAGGAATACTCACAGATGCGTATTTTCTAAGACTAATTATTATCGCTATGTTCAAAAAATTTCACTAAACTCGTATGGGTTAAACAGTGTTACAAAGACTATGCATAACATCACACACAAGAAGCAGTGATGACTTTACACCACCGTGATATTATTAATTATTATTATTATTGTAGGCTGAAGCAGGCTCGAAAGCCTATGGTATCATGCAGCAACTTAACACCCAGAATCACATTAAGTTACATATTATTTTAGGTAAGGTAAAATTGTGTGTGTATGTCAACTCACTTCCTGATGGCATAAATGTTTAAAAATCGTGTGTCACTTGTTTGCTTCACCGAGCGTGACGCACATACTGCCTGGCTATCCTACCGGGAAGCTCCTGAGCATGATCGGCTAGTTCCCGGTGCTCAGCGAGCGTATGCACGGCCGGTTGCCACTCAGATACACACCATGGACAAGCTGGGCTAACGCCAAGGCTGTCCCACACACACTGAGGCTCGACCCACACTGAGCCAGCCAGCCACCACCACCACCACAGCGCTGCCGTGGCCAGACCACTAGCTGGTCTTACCGCACCTGCCCAGGGCTGGTTAAATAGGTTTAAAGACTGTGGACTACATAGTCATTAAGGTTTCATGTCACCTGTGTAGTATACACCACTTATGGATACTCTAATATACGGATTAGAGCAAACTCCCAGCGTATATACAGATACACAAGCCCCGTATGTATATGCCCTTGTTACAACAATAAGCTAGATATAACATACACAAGCGCACACACACCATATATATATATATATATATATATATATATATATATATATATATATATATATATATATATATATATATATATATATATATATATATATACATATATATATGTATATATATATATATATATATATATATATATATATATATATATATATATATATATATATATATATATGTATATATAGACATATATTTGAAAGGCACAACCATAAATCTAGTTGTACAATATATCGAAGATTATGAATCTCCTCCAGCTCCTCTGATGCTGGACGCGAGACAACTGTGCGGCAGGCATTTCCCCTGTGGATGCCCACGCTGAGGCGCTGCAACATGAAAGTGGCTACCCAAGGGTCCCTGTTAGTGTCAGTGAATCTGGAACTCAGTTCTTTGAGGAAGCACGTGGCATTCTTTCCCAGTGATCCCGAGGTCTCTTATCCCACTGGGAAATATGGATACTGATGGCTTATGTCTCTGTACTTGCTGATCTTGTACTCCTCCCTCTGATCTGCAGCACCCCACTATTGCCCAAAACTGTAACGACTGTAGGTGTCAGCCAGCGTCGACAAGCAGGTATAGTCCCATGCTAAAAGCTTGCCATTCTTCTAAAGATAGATGAGGATCCCATTGGGGAGGTTTGCAGCATGGGAGTATTGCTGAATGCTAGAGATCGTGACTCTCAGCCGGGCACCCAGCAGTAGCAAGGCTCCTCTTTATGATGTCGTTGACTTCATTGCGTCTTCCGGGCCAGCCCTAGGTTTTGGAGCAGTTTAGACCAAATAGACCATATTGATTGGCTTGCGCATCACCGCAAATACACGTATATTCCGCGTGGATTTGGGCAGCGAGGCGGAGAGCCACTGCATAATGGAGGGTCTGTAGGTCGAATCATGTTCCAATCGCCGAAATGGGAACTGTTTGGATGAAGTTCCCATAGTGATATGCGCTCACAGCTTGGAGATGGGCAGTCTTTCTGTTGGATATTGCAGACCTGAGCATGTTGTCGTGCATCTTTTCAACGGTAGGGCCGTCCCACCTGGATTGTTTGTAGACCAGTGCTGCACTAAGTTTTGGTGCAGGAGCAGTGAGAGTCTCCCATTCCGTAATGTCACTGGTGTGGCAAGGATTATGTATTCCTGCTAAGAAACCAATGTTGAAAGAAGAATTTGTTTTATTAATTAGTCTGATGCTATGGAGATGAATAAGAAAGTTAGGAGGGCAATCTGGGAGGAATTCCATATTCCCAGCTCCCCAAACCTGACTGGAAGTGAGGCTTGCAGTCATTGTCCATCTTCAAGGGGTAGATTCAGTACACTCTCTAGCATTGTCTTTAGGAGGGAGTCATACTCCTTGAGCTTCGGACTGCTGAAGGCTGGGAAACATCTCAAGCAGTAGGTAAGTTTTGGGATGGAGAGGCACCTGGTCAGTAGGTAGAAGGCATCATGAGTATAAATTTCTTTCATCCTGCATCCCATCGTCCTGAGGCCTGAATTTTTTTTTCTAGAATCAGTTAATGGCATTCGATCCAAGAGGAGCACCAAGGAGAATGCAATTGGCTGGATCGATTATAATATATATATATATATATATATATATATATATATATATATATATATATATATATATATATATATATATATATATATATATATATATATATATATATATATTATTTTTTTTATTAACACACTGGCCAATTCCCACCAAGGCAGGGTGGCCCGAAAAACAAAAACTTTCACCATCATTCACTCAATCACTGTCTTGCCAGAAGGGTGCTTTACACTACAGTTTTTAAACTGCAACATTAACACCCTTCCTTCAGAGTGCAGGCACTGTACTTCCCATCTCCAGGACTCAAGTCCGGCCTGCCGGTTTCCCTTAATCCCTTCATAAATGTTACTTTGCTCACACTCCAACAGTACGTCATTTATTAAAAACCATTTGTCTCCATTCACTCCTATCTAACACGCTCACGCATGCCTGCTGGAAGTCCAAGCCCCTCGCACACAAAACCTCCTTTACCCCCTCCCTCCAACCTTTCCTAGGCCGACCCCTACACCGCCTTCCTTCCACTACAGACTGATACACTCTTGAAGTCATTCTGTTTCGCTCCATTCTCTCTACATGTCCGAACCACCTCAACAATCCTTCCTCAGCCCTCTGGACAACAGTTTTGGTAATCTCGCACCTCCTCCTAACTTCCAAACTACGAATTCTCTGCATTATATTCACACCACACATTGCCCTCAGACATGACATCTTCACTGCCTCCAGCCTTCTCCTCGCTGCCACATTCATCACCCATGCTTCACACCCATATAAGAGCGTTGGTAAAACTATACTCTCATACATTCCCCTCTTTGCTTCCAAGGGCAAATATATGCATATATATATATATATATATATATATATATATATATATATATATATATATATATATATATATATATATATATATATATATATATATATATATATATATATATATATATATATATATATATATATAGTGAATTTCCAAGCGCACTCGTGACTTCTCACATTGTCAAGTTCCTTTTCAATGTGAGAAGTCACGAAATCGCTTGGAATTTAAGTACGTATTTGTTTTCCACAGTGGTTGTTCTGCATATTGTGATATATATCAAGTAAGTAACCCAAATTCAACACACACATGCTGTAATCGGTACAATTAACAGCCTTTACACACAGTGACAAACTTTAAGAACATAAGAGGTGTTCGCCTTGACGACACTAACAATGGACTCTTCTGTAATGTTACAGATCACAGTTATCCTATTAATTGCTCCTTTGCTGAGCCTATCTGTATTACTAACTTTCACAGAATCTACCCTTTTACGTAACATTCATTATCCTGGCTTTGCTACGATTGATGCCTTCCTATCTCAATGTAGTGTCAGATGGTCTATTCTTCAGAACGCTCGTGACTTGATTTGACCTGACTTTTGTCTCGACCTCTCATTTCCCCTTGATTTGTCTCCTGTGTTTCTTTTTTGCCTTTCCTATATTCTGTCTCTCCTTTTTCTTTCTTTCTTTTATTTTCTAGCATGGACTAGTTGACCTTCTGCAGTGCTCCTCTGGCCCTTGGGAAGTGGTGTCCGTGTTGAGCTCCTTGGATCTCCACAGCCATGAATTGTATAGTAATTTACTCTCATTACTCTGTCACTAATCTTGCACAGTATCGGCCAGTGGGTCTGCTGCAATGCTTCTCTGTTTTCCTTGTTCTTATGTACTGCCATTACTAATATTATTACAAATTCTTTCACTACTATAATACTATCTACTATTCCACTACTAGTTCTACCACTACTAATACTACTGCAACCACCTCCTTTACCACCACTCTAGCAAGCATTATTACTACGACTACTACTGCTACTACTACTATTAGTACTACTGTTACTATTACTATTACCATTACTCCCTTATTCCTCCTCTCGACTTGTATTTTGGTCTCCTTTGCTTTTGTCTCTTGACGATCCAGGAGGTACTGAAACGTCGTCTTCAATGCGAGTTATTTGTTGATGTGAGTACAGTCCCTCCCTAGGCAACATAAACTAGTTAGAAGGAAGCATTCATATGTGTAAACAAGTCAGGTGTACCGAAAATGGAATACTGGACCAGAAAACTAATGATGCAGTAAATGACTCAGTATGATTAATGTGTTGATGCATAAAAAATCCATTCGAGTAGCAACTCAGGTCAGAGGAGGCGACACACCATCAATAAAAGACTTTGGGTTTATTAAAGGAAAGATGTTCAGTGAATTTATGAGTTGATGACAGAGGAAGATTAAGGAACAGAATGATAACCTGGGCAGCACTCTATATATAACAGAGCTGACCTTGGCTAGGAACCAGCAACTCAAGTCAGGCAACACTCCATCCATTTTCTATTAGAACTGGAGCTTACTAGATGGAAGGAACTTGGGCCAGGCATCACAGTTATAGTTCTAGACTAGAATTTACTACTGTACTAGAAAGAAGAATCTCGGATGTGAGAAGGCAACACTTAAACAATACTTGCTATGGTGTTTACTAGAAAAGTTCTTTACAAATTATCTAAGACCATGGATCAAGAGCCCCTTATCCACATCAAGACTTATCCGAGTACGGGGAGCATATAACTCCAATTCCTTTTATCAAGAACCTTCTCCAGCTCCAAAATTCTTCTCTTGAAAAAAAGAAAACTCCTTAAAAATCAGTCTTATCGCGACGTGAATATATTGATTTCACCTTAAATACCACAAATTAAGTATGACTTTAAATTTGGTTGAATATTTTACATTACTTAAATATATATATATATATATATATATATATATATATATATATATATATATATATATATATATATATATATATATATATAATGTACATATATATATACATATATATATATAAATGCGTGTACTCACCTAGTTGAGGTTGCGGGGGTCGAGTCCGAGCTCCTGTGTGTGTGTGTGTGTGAGTGTGTGTGTGTGTGTGTGTGTGTGTACTCACCTAATTGTACTCACTTAATTGTGGTTGCAGGGGTCGAGACTCAGCTCCTGGCCCCGCCAGGAGTGTGTGTGTGTGTGTGTGTGTGTGTGTGTGTGTGTGTGTGTGTGTGTGTGTGTGTGTGTGTGTGTGTGTGTGTGTGTGTGTGTGTGTGTGTGTGTGTGTGTGTGTGTGTGTGTGTGTGTGTGTGCGTGTTTGTGTGTGTGTGTGTATGTGTGTACTCATCTATTTGTACTCACCTATTTGTGGTTGCAGGGGTCGAGTCTTAGCTCCTGGCCCCGCCTCTTCACCGGTTGCTACTGGGCCCTCTCTCTCCCCGCTCCATGAGCTTTATCAAACCTCGTCTTAAAACTGTGTATGGTTCCTGCCTCCACTACGTCATTTTCTAGGCTATTCCACTGCCTTACAACTCTATGACTGAAGAAATACTTCCTAATATCTCTCTGACTCATTTGTGTCTTCAACTTCCAATTGTGGCTTCTTGTTTCTGTGTCCCCTCCCTGGAACATCCTGTCTTTGTCCACCTTGTCTATTCCAAGCAGTATTTTATATGTCGTTATCATGTCTCCCCTGACCCTCCTGTCCTCCAGTGTCGTCAGGCCGATTTCCCTTAATCTTTCTTCATAGGACATTCCCCTTAGCTCTGGAATTAACCTTGTGGCAAACCTTTGTACTTTCTCTAGTTTCTTGACGTGCTTTATCAAGTGCGGGTTCCAAACAGGTGCTGCATACTCCAGTATGGGCCTGACATACACGGTGTACAGTGTCTTGAACGATTCCTTACTAAGGTATCGGAATGCTGTTCTCAGGTTTGCCAGGCGCCCATATGCTGCAGCAGTTATCTGACTGATGTGTGCTTCCGGAGACATGCTCGGTGTTATACTCACCCCAAGATCTTTCTCCTTGAGTGAGGTTTGCAGTCTTTGGCCACCTAGCCTATACTCTGTCTGTGGTCTTCTGTGCCCTTCCCCTATCTTCATGACTTTGCATTTGGCAGGATTAAATTCGAGAAGCCATTTGCTGGACCAGGTGTCCAGTCTGTCCAGGTCTCTTTGAAGTCCTGCCTGGTCCTCATCAGATTTAATTCTCCTCATTAACTTCACATCATCTGCAAACAGGGACACTTCTGAGTCTAACCCTTCCATCATGTCGTTCACATATACCAAAAATAGCACTGGTCCTAGGACCGACCCCTGTGGGACCCCACTCGTCACAGGTGCCCACTGTGATACATCATTACGTACCATGACTCGTTGTTGCCTCCCTGTCAGATATTCTCTGATCCATTGCAGTGCCCTTCCTGTTATATGCGCTTGATGCTCCAGCTTCTGCACTAATCTCTTGTGAGGAACTGTGTCAAAGGCCTTCTTGCAGTCCAAGAAGATGCAATCAACCCACCCCTCACTCTCGTGTCTTACTTCTGTTATTTTATCATAAAACTCCAGAAGGTTTGTGACACAGGATTTGCCTTCCGTGAATCCGTGCTGGTTGGCATTTATACTCTTGTTCCATTCCAGGTGCTCCGCCACTCTCCTCCTGATAATCTTCTCCATAATTTTGCATATTATACACGTCAATGACACAGGTCTATAGTTTAGTGCCTCTTTTCTGTCTCCTTTTTTAAAAATGGGAACTACATTTGCCGTCTTCCATACCTCAGGTAGTTGCCCAGTTTCCAGGGACGTGTTGAAGATTGTGGTAAGTGGCACGCACAACATATCTGCTCCCTCTATAAGGACCCACGGGGAGATGTTGTCCGGTCCCGTTGCCTTTGAGGTATCGATGTCCCTTAGCAGTTTCTTCACCTCCTCCTCATCTGTATGTATGTCGTCCAACACTTGTTGGTGTATTCTTTGCTGGTGTCCCCATCTGGTCTGTCCCCCCCAGAGTCCTTCCTGTCTCTACTGTAAATACTTCCTTAAATCTCGTGTTGAGCTCCTCACATACCTCTTGATCGTTTCTTGTGAGTTCTCCACCTTCTTTCCTCAGCCTTATCACCTGGTCCTTGACTGTTGTCTTCCTCCTAATGTGGCTATACAGCAGTTTCGGGTCAGATTTGACTTTCGATGCTATGTCGTTTTCATACTGTCGCTGGGCCTCCCCCTTATCTGTGCATACTCGTTTCTGGCTCTTCTACTAATCTCCTTGTTTTCCTGGGTCCTATGCCTCCTGTATCTTTTCCATTCTCTGTTGCACTTAGTTTTTGCCTCCCTACACCTTCGGGTAAACCAAGGACTCATTTTGGTCTTCCTATTATTTCTGTTTTCCTTGGGAACAAAACTTTCCTCTGCCTCCTTGCACTTTGTTGCCACATATTCCATCATCTCGTTTACTGATTTTCCTACCATTTCTCTGTCCCACTGAACCTCCTGCAGGAAGTTTCTCATACCTGTGTAGTCCCCCCTTTTATAGTTTGGCCTGTCCCCTTCAGTTCCTGTTACCTTCTCCACTTGTAACTCTACTATATAATCAAAACTCAGAACCACGTGATCGCTAGCTCCAAGGGGCCTCTCGTAAGTGATGTCCTCAATGTCTGAACTGCTCAGGGTGAACACAAGATCCAGTCTTGCTGGCTCATCCTCCCTCTCTCTCTGGTTGTGTCCCTGACATGTTGATGCATGAGGTTTTCAAGTACCACATCCATCATCTTGGCTCTCCATGTTTCGGGACCCCCATGTGGCTCCAGGTTTTCCCAGTCGATCTCCCTGTGGTTGAAATCGCCCATTACCAGTAACTTTGCTCTGCTCGAGTGAGCTCTTCTTGCAACCTCAGCCAGTGTGTCCACCATCACCCTGTTGTTTTCTTCGTACTCCTCTCTTGGCCTCCTGCAGTTCTGTGGTGGGTTGTACATCACTCCAATGACTACTTTATGTTCTCCGGACTGAATTGTACCTACAATGTAGTCTCTTTCTCCAATCATATCCATGCCTTCCATTTCCTCAAATCCCCATCGGTGTTTTATGAGCAGTGCAACCCCTCCTCCCCCTCTACTCCTTCTATCTTTCCTCAGGATCTGATATCCCGTTGGGAAGATTGTGTCTGTTATTGTCTCAGCGAGTTTTGTTTCTGTGACTGTTATGATGTCTGGGGATTTTTCACTGATTCTTTCGTTCCACTCCTCATGTTTATTCGTTATTCCATCCGCGTTTGTGTACCAAACTTTCAGTTTCTTTTCTATCATTGTGGTCATGCGAGAGCCTTGGTGGGGGCCTATATGGGGCAGTGGTGTAGGTGGGGTTTGTGATGATGGGGGTGGGGTCAGAATGCCCATAAGGGACAGCTGTTGGGGTGAGGTTTGTGATATGGGGGTTGGTGGCAGAGGGAACAGTGAGTGGGTTGTAGTATAGGTTGCTCAGTTGCGTTGGGAATGTCGCGGTTGGAGTCTTTTGGTGGGAGATTCTGTGGGGTGTGTTTGCCCTTCCTCCTGTGTCTGGGTCCTGCTCATTTTCGTCATTGCCTCTCGTTCCTCCTTGCGTCTCTGTACCCTCTCTTTCAGTGTAGTCCTTTCTTCTTGTGTTCTGTCGCGGTCGAGGTATACTCTCTGGTACCCCTGTTTGTCCCTTAGTCTTGCTTTCTCTTGCAGAATCCTGGTTCGAACTGATTCTTCCTTGAAAGTTACTCTGACAGGCCGTATCCTTCCACTCGCAAACCACCCAATTCTCTGAAAATTTGTCACCTGGGTCATATCGCCATCACCTATTGTTTTCATGATGCCTTCAATCATTTTTTTCTCCTCCTGTTTTATTTCTTCAAAGTTGTCCCCCTTGGCTTCTTGGAGCCTGTACACAAAAACTGACCTCGCCCTTTCCTCCTCCCACTGAGTCTCCATCTGCTTCCTCTGAGGCATTTTATTTCCTTTCATTGACATGTTCTTGCCTTCAGTCCCTGTCATATCTGAAACTTCTATTCTCAGTGAACTGTCTTTCATGACCAGCTGTCCCTTGCTACTGTAGTTGGCTGTTAGAATCTCTGCATATAGCATACCTTCATTGTCTTCGGACCTGTCATTTGATCTTAGTGTGCTCCTCGTCTTTTCCCTGGCCCCACGTGGGTCTGATAGGGCCTTCGTGTACTGCATGTCTCCGTTGTTGCTTACCGTCCCCTTGTCTGCGCCTGACATTGAATTTCCTGATGTCACATCTGAATTGCCATTTGTCTCTCTAATCTGTTTCAGGCTTTGCAGTTTCTCTTCTAAGCACTGTATCCTAGCTTCTGCTGCTAAGACCTGTACTTCCCACTTCCTGCACTCTTCAGCTATCCGCTCCTCCATTTTCTTACCAAACTCTACTATCTTCCTTCCCCACTCTTCCTCCCTTTTTTGGAGCTCTAACTCCCAGTCTTTCCTCCCTGGTTCGTCTACCAGATCTCTGGTTTTCCGTCCTCTAGGGCCACCCATTTTTTTTTTTTTTTTTTTTTTTTTTTTTTACCACAGACAGAAGGCTAGAGGAGGGAGAGGGTGCGAGGGGTAGAGAGAAAGGGTAGAAAGAGGGAGAGAGAGGAGAGAGAAAGGGTAGAAAGAGGGAGAGAGGAGAGAGTATGGGGGTGAGGGATAAGACCAAGGGGGAGAGAGAGAGAAATGTGAGGGGGAGAGAAAGGGTAGAGAGAGGGAGAAAGAGAGGGAGAGGGAGAGGGAGAGAGAGAGAGAGAGAGGGAGAAAGGAGGGTGAGGGAAAAGGCTATGAGAAAGAGAAATGGAGAGATGGAGAGAGAAGCCTATAGAGAGAGAGGAGGGTGAGAGATATGGTGATGGGCGTGTGTGTGTGTGCGTGTGTGTGTGTGTGTGTGTGTGTGTGTGTGTGTGTGTGTGTGTGTGTGTGTGTGTGTGTGTGTGTGTGTGTGTGTGTGTGTGTGTGTGTGTGTGTAAAATGTATACTATGATATTTTATTCGACTATGTCTATCAGTTCACAAGAAAAAAATCAACGAAATATATAAGAAATTTTTTTTGTTCTCTCTCTCTCCTCCTTATGCTCGTTTAGCAAGTCTTTTTCTCCTCGTTTTCTTCCCTGCTATAATTCTTTTTCACATGTTCTTTTTTTTCACTCATTCTCCCTGTTCTTCCTACTCCCTCCCTAAATATCTCTTCATGCCTATTCTTTCTTTTGCCTCCCTCTATCTTTCTTCTTTCTCCTTTTTCCTTTCTCTTTTTCAACATGTATTTCTTTTTCGGTACATTCATCTTTCTTCCTTCATGGTCTTCCTTCACCTTTTCTCCATCTCTTTTTCGCCTTCCTCCTTGTTCTTCCTTTATTTCTTCGCACTCCCTTAACCTCTCCTCCTTGTACATACTTTCCCTTCCCTATTTCTCCTCCTTTCTGTTCTTCGTTCTTCCTAAATCCATCTTTCTCCCTGCCTCGCTCCTTCTCTCCCTGACACATCCCCACATCGCATCCCAAAGTTTCTCTCCCACGCCACTGAAAGGTCAGATTCATATCCTTAAAACCTCTCTGCCGGATATTCCATTTTTCCCCAGTTTCCCAGCCACTTATCCCCCGCCATTCCGTCTTTGCCTCTCCCTGACGATTCCCATTCCTGCTGTACCTCTCTCTGACGATTCCCATTCCTGCTGTACCTCTGCCTGAGGATTCCCATTTCTATTGTGCTTCTGACTGACGATTCCCATTCCTGCTGTACCTTTCTCTGACGATTCCCATTTCTTCTGTACCTCTGCCTGAGGATTCCCATTCCTGCTGTGCTTCTGACTGACGATTCCCATTCCTGCTTGACGACAACCAGTGATGCTGGACTGACTTCCCCTTGAGTTTACCCTCTGTGAATTTGCTTGGTAAGTGTAGTTTTTTCCATATGTATATATATATATATATATATATATATATATATATATATATATATATATATATATATATATATATATATATATATATTTATATATATATATATATATATATATATATATATATATATATATATATATATATATATATATATATATATATATATATATATATATATATATATATATATATATATATGCAAAACAACCACTGTGAAAGAATAGAGAAGATCCAAGCGCTTTCGTGACTACTCACATTATCAAGGAACAATGAAAGTAAAGCATCAAAGGAAGGTATATAAAGGGGTAGCCCACACCTCACTATCAGATCCCACAACAACGAAACACCTGATGCGAGACAGCAGGCCCGCCGGCCGAACTAAACAGGTCCTTCACATAACCCACCAACAAACTATTCTACCCAAGAAATAAGAAATTTAAAAAAATATTATTTGTCCAATGTATTATTAAATTCCTCCCAAATTCTATTAATTATAAATGGATCTAATTTATATAAACCAAAGGAAATGTTCATATTATTGTCAAAATTGCTTTTTATGAAACAAGATTCAATTACATTCCTGTCGACCATGGGCTTGCTTGATACTACTTTCTCAACTTTTTGAAAATCAATTGGATGGTTAAAATCTCTAACATGAATAAATAGAGCATTGGAATCTTGTTCAGTTCTAATGCTATATTTATGTTGTTTTAATCTTAGTTCGAGATTTTTACCAGTTTGACCGTAATAAACTTTATTGCAAATTTTACAAGGAATCTTATAGACACATCCATCAGCATTTCGGGGGGAATTCTTTACCAAAAGTTTTTTTTACTGTATCAAGGTTTTTGAATACAACTTTAATTTTAAAAGTCTTAAGAAGAGAAGGCATATCAACCAAGTTTTCATGGTAAGGGAGAACCAACATATTTTTTGTTGAATAAGGCTGGTTGCCCCTTTTTGGATTGTAGAAAGTATTTCTAGCAACTTCAATTACATTTCTTGGGTATTTTAGATCATTACCTATTTCATAAATTGTATGAAGGACCTGTCTAGTTCGGCCGGCGGGCCTGCTGTCTCGCGTCAGGTGTTTCGTTGTTGTGGGATCTGATAGTGAGGCGTAGGCTACCCCTTTATATACCTTCCTTTGATGCTTTACTTTCATTGTTCCTTGATAATGTGAGTAGTCACGAAAGCGCTTGGAACTTCTCTATTCTTTCACAGTGGTTGTTTTGCATATTCTGAAATCACCTGTTTACTGTGATCTTATTGCATATATATATATATATATATATATATATATATATATATATATATATATATATATATATATATACCTATGTTGTTTTACTTTCTATCGTATTTTTGTGAATGTTTTGTCAATGTATTTTGTCTTTAAATAAAATGTACATAAAATATAGGGGGTGGTAGGAGAAAATTCTCAAACAGCTTCAGGGAGAACCTTGAGTTTTCCCTGAAGCTAGTTTATTCTTTTCTCTGAGGATGAGGGTCCTTATAACAGTTCTAGAGGTGGTACCTCCCTATATATATATATATATATATATATATATATATATATATATATATATATATATATATATATATATATACATATATATATATATATATATATATATATATATATATATATATATATATATATATATATATATATATATATATATATATATATATACATATATATATATATATATATATATATATATATATATATATATATATATATATATATATATATATATATATATATATATATATATATATATATATATATCTTTCTTTCAACACATCGGCCGTACCCCACCAAGGCAGGGTGGCCCAAAAGGAAAAACGAAAGTTTCTCCTTTTACATTTAGTAATATATTCAGGAGAAGAGGTTACTAGCCCCTTGCTTCTGGCATTTTAGTCGCCTCTTACAACACGCATGGCTTACGGAGGAAGAATTCTATTCCACTTCCCCATGGAGATAAGAGGAAATAAACAAGAATAAGAACTAGAAAGAAAATAGAAGAAAACCCAGAGGGATGTGTGTATATATATATATGCCTGTACATGTATGTGTAGTGTGACCTAAGTGTAAGTAGAAGTAGCAAGACGTACCTGAAACCTTGCATATTTATGAGACAGAAAAATGGACACCAGCAATCCTACCATCATGTAAAACAATTACAGGCTTTCTTAATTCTATTTATGGAGAAAGATTGAACCAGTTTGGGTCATACAGCATCTGAGAACCTGGAGGCAATAAGGTTTAATCCAAGGAAAAGGAGGGTATCTCTATCCCCTGAATCAAGAGACTCTCGATAGCATCAAGAGCCCAGGCTTTAAGGATATATTACGGGTCGAGAATAGCAGGCTGAACGACTATCTACTGCTTGATCTTCATATATGTGAGGTGCTTAATCACTACCTCTTGCAACATTGCTAGCTAAAAAAATGGTCATTATAATTATTATTATTATTATTATTATTATTATTATTATTATTATTATTATTATTATCATTATCATCATCATCAATACTAATGAGAAACACTCAACTCGTATGATTCATTCAGCATCAGGGGTGCAGGAGGCTCGATCCTCCATCCACTAACTAAGAAGAGGCGCTACCATTCAGTCCCCAACTATCCCTTAGAGCCAATCCATTTGTCACCCCTCGAGGGACAGTAATGCAGATTTCAAGGTTTCCTGATTGCACTCCGATATCGCGTCGCCAGACGTTATTTAAATTGCCTTTCTGGAGTAAAAAAAATAGGCATATTTGTAGGTTTATGTAGTATAAACTAACGTGAAATATCAATACGATACTTGACTTAAAACGGGAATGAGTATCCGTAGGTTTACAGAAAGAGTTAAGAAGCTAACACTGTATATATTCTGATATTCTCTCAGCTGATGTGTGTACATCGATAGCAACAGAGAAAGGGGTATGTATCTCGGTGTGTGTGTGTGTGTGTACCTGGAGTTTACCTGGAGAGAGTTCCAGGGGTCAACGCCCCCGCGGCCCTGTCTGTGACCAGGCCTCCTGGTGGATCAGAGCCTGATCAGCCAGGCTGTTACTGCTGGCTGCACGTAAACCAACGTACGAGCCACAGCCCGGCTGATCAGGAACCGACTTTAGGTGCTTGTCCAGTGCCAGCTTGAAGACTGCCAGGGGTCTGTTGGTAATCCCCCCCTTATGTATGCTAGGAGGCAGTTGAACAGTCTCAGGCCCCTGACACTTATTGTATGGTCTCTTAACGTGCTAGTGACACCCCTGCTTTTCATTGGAGGGATGTTGCATCGTCTGCCAAGTCTTTTGCTTTCGTAGTGAGTGATTTTCGAGTGCAAGTTCGGTACTAGTCCCTCTAGGATTTTCCAGGTGTATATAATCATGTATCTCTCCCGCCTGCGTTCCAGGGAATACAGGTTCAGGAACCTCAAGCGCTCAAAGTAATTGAGGTGTTTTATCTCCGTTATGCGCGCCGTGAAGGTTCTCTGTACATTTTCTAGGTCAGCAATTTCACCTGCCTCGAAAGGTGCTGTTAGTGTGCAGAAATATTCCAGCCTAGATAGAACAAGTGACCTGAAGAGTGTCATCATGGGCTTGGCATCCCTCGTTTTGAAGGTTCTCATTATCCATCCTGTCATTTTTCTAGCAGATGCGATCGATACAATGTTATGGTCCTTGAAGGTGAGATCCTCCGACATGATCACTCCCAGGTCTTTGACGTTGGTGTTTCGCTCTATTTTGTGGCCAGAATTTGTTTTGTACTCTGATGAAGATTTAATTTCCTCGTGTTTACCATATCTGAGTAATTGAAATTTCTCATCGTTGAACTTCATATTGTTTTCTGCAGCCCACTGAAAGATTTGGTTGATGTCCGCCTGGAGCCTTGCAGTGTCTGCAATGGAAGACACTGTCATGCAGATTCGGGTGTCATCTGCAAAGGAAGACATGGTGCTGTGGCTGACATCCTTGTCTATGTCAGATATGAGGATGAGGAACAAGATGGGAGCGAGTACTGTGCCTTGTGGAACAGAGCTTTTCACCGTGCCTGCCTCGGACTTTACTCTGTTGACTACTACTCTCTGTGTTCTGTTAGTGAGGAAATTATAGATCCATCGACCGACTTTTCCTGTTATTCCTTTAGCACGCATTTTGTGCGCTATTACGCCATGGTCACACTTGTCGAAGGCTTTTGCAAAGTCTGTATATATTACATCTGCATTCTTTTTGTCTTCTAGTGCATCTAGGACCTTGTCGTAGTGATCCAATAGTTGAGACAGACAGGAGCGACCTGTTCTAAACCCATGTTGCCCTGGGTTGTGTAACTGATGGGTTTCTAGATGGGTGGTGATCTTGCTTCTTAGGACTCTTTCAAAGATTTTTATGATATGGGATGTTAGTGCTATCGGTCTGTAGTTCTTTGCTGTTGCTTTACTGCCCCCTTTGTGGAGTGGGGCTATGTCTGTTGTTTTTAGTAACTGTGGGACGACCCCCGTGTCCATGCTCCCTCTCTATAGGATGGTAAAGGCTCGTGATAGGGGCTTCTTGCAGTTCTTGATGAACACGGAGTTCCATGAGTCTGGCCCTGGGGCAGAGTGCATGGGCATGTCATTTATCGCCTGTTCGAAGTCATTTGGCATCAGGATAACATCGGATAGGCTTGTGTTAACCAAATTCTGTGGCTCTCTCATAAAAAATTCATTTTGATCTTCGACTCTCAGTCTGGTTAGTGGCTTGCTAAAAACTGAATCATATTGGGACTTGAGTAGCTCACTCATTTCCTTGCTGTCATCTGTGTAGGACCCATCTTGTTTAAATAAGGGCCCAATACTGGACGTTGTTCTCGACTTTCATTTGGCATAGGAGAAGAAATACTTTGGGTTTCTTTCGATTTCATTTATGGCTTTTAGTTCTTCCCGCGATTCCTGACTCCTATAAGATTCCTTTAGCTTAAGTTCGATGTTTGCTATTTCTCTGACCAGTGTCTCCCTACGCATTTCAGATTGATTGACCTCTTTTAGCCGCTCTGTTATTCTTTTCCGTCGCCTGTAAAGAGAGCGCATATATATATATATATATATATATATATATATATATATATATATATATATATATATATATATATATATATATATATATATATATATATATATATATATATATATATATATATATATATGTCGTGCCGAATAGGCAGAACTTGCGATCTTGGCTTAAATAGCAACGGTCATATTGCCATATAGGACAAGAGAAAATTTGTGTATGCAATAATTTCGCCAAAATGATTCTGAACCTAACGAAAAAAATATATTTCACTGGGTTTGTTTAGTATTAAATTACTGTAAATAAATCTAAAATATATTTAGTTGGGTTAGGCTAAAATAAATTGCTCTCTTTATAATAAGGTTAGGTAAGTCTTCTAAGATTCTTTTGGAAAAATATATCTTTAAACATATAAGAGAAAATTTCAGAAAGGACTTAATTTTAAATGAGTTCTTGCTAATTGACGAGTTTTACATATTCGGCACGACATATATATATATATATATATATATATATATATATATATATATATATATATATATATATATATATATATATATATATATAAATATATATATATATATATATATATATATATATATATATATAAATATATATATATATATATATATATATATATATATATATATATATATATATATATATATATTATATATATATATATATATATATATATATATATATATATATATATATATATATACATATATATATATATATATATATATATATATATATATATATATATATATATATATATATATGCAAAATTAAAAAAAATTACATTAACATTAATGAAAAATATATCTTTAAACATATAAGAGAAAATTTCAGAAAGGACTTAATTTTAAATGAGTTCTTGCTAATTGACCAGTTTTACATATTCGGCACGACATATATATATATATAAATATATATATATATATATATATATATATATATATATATCTATATATATATATATATAAATATATATGTATATATATATATATATATATATATATATATATATATATATATATATATATATATATATATATATATATATATATATATATACATATATATATAAGATTCAAGAGATACACTATTGATATAAAGGTGGCACATACGGTACATGTTGTTACGTGTGTATCACCGATTATAAGGCGAAAATCTCATCCAGCTCCTCAGAGCTGGGGCGTGTGCCCAAAATACAGCAGGCATTACCCCTTTGAACAGCCGCACTGAGCCGCTGGAACAGAAAACTAGCTGCCCTGGGATCCCTAGTTACCCTGATGAGTCTTTTTCCCAGCTCCTTAAGGAATTTAGATGCACTCTTTCCCCATGAGCCAAGGGTCTCTGAGCCTATGGGAACAAACATATAATGATGGGCAAGTTCTCCATATTTTCTAGACTTTTGTGACTCCCTGAAGCTGGCAGCTGCCCCTCCTTCCTCCCTGGTGTATTGGAGATAGGTATCAGCCAAGGTAGATGCACATGTATAGTCCCACACCACCTGCTTCCCATCTGTCCAGGCTTGAAGGGTGATACCATCTGGACGCTTCTGGCTGCCATCAGATCTGCATAGTTGGGGTGGCTCCCTTACTGCTGGGCATCCAGCTGTTGTGAGGCTCCTCTTGATAATGTTATTAACCTCCTCATGTCTTGCAATCTTTCCCTCGGATTTACGGCACACAAGACCATGGTACCCGAATCGGTCTGCTGCTTCACTGCCACAAATACACCTGTGTTCGGCGAGAATAGGGGCGGCAAGTCGAAGGGCAACACCGATGCGGATGGTCTGTGGGTCGAGACGTGTGCCAAGGCTGGAGTTGGGAACAGCCAACAGAAAGTCCCCAGCATGAGGGGCTCTCACTGCCAGGAGGCGGGCTCTATCCTTCCCTGACACACTCTGAAGCATTGTTGAGGCAATATTTTCCACTATTGGACCATCCCAGTGCGATTGTTTGTAGTTGTTGGGGGGAGCAGGTCTGGCTCCAGAGCCCGTTAGATTATCCCAGATCAATGCTCCGTCAATGAATTTTTGGTCCTGGACTCCTATCTTGTCCCTAAGATGTTCAGGGAGAATCGCTGCTACAAGCTCTCTGGATGCAATACACGAGGACAGAAAAGCAGGTAACGCAATCTGTGATGACTTGCGGACACCAATGCCTCCTAGTCTGACTGGAAGTGAGGATACCATCGCTCCCAAGGACGTCAGCACGGCGCAAGCTCTGAAGGACAAACATCCACCCAGGGCTCCCAGTACCAACATTGACCTCCCTGACATTGCGGCAGGCGAAGAACATCTAACCTTACAGGATGCTGATGTGTATAAAGCTGCTATGTCATTTCCACAGGGTTCAGCATGAGGTTTCACCGGTTTAAGGCCTCAACACTTAAAACAAATACTCAATCCAGCACTTGGTGAGGTTTCAGAGAGGCTGCTGTCTGAACTCACCAAATTTTCCAACCTGTGCCTGGCTGGCGGTGTCCCAGAGGCCATCAGACCCTTTTTCTTTGGTGCCTCATTGTGTGCCCTCCGGAAAAAGGATGGCGGAATCAGGTCCATTGCAGTGGGTAACACCCTTCGGCGCCTAGTCGCCAAGGCTGCAGTAAGAGGCTGCTGCAATGCTGAAACCAACTCAGCTCGGTTTCGGCGTTCAACAGGGCTGTGAAGCAGCTGCCTACGCAGCACGAGTATATATCAAAAACATGTCCTATGAAAAAGCCTTGGTTAAATTGGACTTTGCCAATGCTTTCAACTCAGACAGAAGGGATGCTACTCTCCAAGCAGTTTATAGAAACTTCTCTTCCCTTTATCCCTTCATAGAATCGTGTTATAGTGTGACTTCCAAACTATTGTTTGGGGATCATGAAATTGACTCGTGTGAGGGCGAGCAACAGGGGGACCCTCTAGCCCCCTTTCTATTTTGTTTGGTCATCAAGGAAGTCACGGAGGCACTCTCCAGAGAGCTCAATATCTGATTCCTGGACGACGGTACCCTAGCTGGCACAACAGAATCTCTCCTAGAGGACATCAGTAAAATTAAAGACATGGGAGAAAGCCTGGGCCTTTCTTTAAACTCCACCAAATGTGAAATAGTTTCTACCAATCAACAGATGATCCAGAATATTAGTGCCGTTTTACCAGGAGCACGAGCCATTGATCCAGCCAATAGCACTCTCCTCGGTGCTCCTCTTGGGTCCAATGCCATCGATCTGATCCTAGGAAAAAAAGTCTCAGACCTCCGAACGATGGAAAGCAGGATGAAAGACATTGACACACACGATGCCTTCTACCTACTCACCAGGTGCCTGTCAACCCCAAAACTTACCTATTTTCTGAGATGCTCCCCAGCCTTCAGCAGTCCAAAACTCAAGGAATATGACTCTCTCCTGAAGGCCATGCTAGAGAGTGTATTGAATCTTTCCCTTGACGATGGACAGTGGTTTCAAGCCTCACTTCCGGTCAGGCTTGGAGGGCTAGGAGTACGCAGATCCTCCCAGATTGCTCTACCAGCTTTCCTATCCTCTTCCATTGCATCAAACGAGTTGATAAGACAAATTCTTCCTGACACCCTCAGTGACTCAGCAGGAATAGAAGACCCTAGCTATGCCAGTGCCATCACCGAATGGGAGACTCTTGCTGCTCCAGCACCAAACCCTAGTGCAACACTGGCTCACAAACAGTCAAGCTGGGATGGCCCAATTGCTGAAAAGGCGCTTGCCAACATGCTCAGGGCTGCAACATCAGACAGGGAGATTGCCCGTCTCCAGGCTGTGAGTGCACCTCACTCCGGGGACTTCCTCCAAACAGTTCCCATATCGGCAATGGGAACGCTACTCGACCCTAAGACCCTCCGTATTGCAGTGACTCTGCGCCTTGCTGCCCCAATTCACACAGAATATATGTGTATTTGCGGCGAAGTGCAAGCAGACCAATACGTTCTACATGGTCTTAACTGTTCCAAAACCAAGGGCTGGCATGCAAGACACAATGAGGTCAACGACATCATTAAGAGAACCCTTGCTACAGCTGGATGCCCTGCCGAGAGGGAGCCACGGTCACTTGCAGCAAACAATACCCACAACCCAGCAAACCGCCCCGACGGGATCACCATCTATCCTAGGAAGAATGGCAAGCTCTAAGCATGGGACTATACCTGTGTGTCCACACTGGCTGACACCTATATCCATCACAGTGTGGGGCGACAGGGAGGAGCTGCTGACCACAGGGAGGAGTACAAGATCAGTAAGTACAGGGACATAAGCCAACAGTATCAATTTGTCCCAGTGGGATCAGAGACCTTGGGATCATGGGGAAAAAATGCCACACGTTTCCTTAAAGAATTGGGTTCCAGACTCATCGACACCACCAGGGACCCAAGGGCAGCCACTTTCATGTTCCAGCGCCTCAGCGTCGCCATCCAGAGGGGAAATGCTTGCTGCATACTTGGCTCACGTGCAGCCTCGGAGGAGCTGGAGGAAATTCATGATCTTTGATACATTGTGCCATTGTATTCATGTTTATGTTTTTTTCTGTAAATGTATTTTGTTTATTAATAAATGTTCACATAGAATAATATATATATATATATATATATATATATATATATATATATATATATATATATATATATATATATATATATACATATATATATATAGAAAGTATAGTAGTACCAACACTCTTATATGGATGTGAAGCTTGGGTGGTAAATGCAGCAGCGAGGAGACGGTTGGAGGCAGTGGAGATGTCCTGTCTAAGGGCAATGTGTGGTGTAAATATTATGCAGAAAATTCGGAGTGCGGAAATTAGGAGAAGGTGTGGAGTTAATAAAAGCATTAGTCAGAGGGCAGAAGAGGGGTTGTTGAGGTGGTTTGGTCATTTAGAGAAAATGGATCAAAGTAGAATGACATGGAAAGCATATAAATCTATAGGGGAAGGAAGGAGGGGTAGGGGTCGTCCTCGAAAGGGTTGGAAAGAGGGGGTAAAGGAGGTTTTGTGGGCTAGGGGCTTGGATTTCCAGCAAGCGTGCATGAGCGTGTTAGATAGGAGTGAATGGAGGCGAATGATACTTGGGACCTGACGATCTGTTGGAGTGTGAGCAGGGTAATATTTAGTGAAGGGATTCAGGGAAACCGGTTATTTTCATATAGTCGGACTTGAGTCCTGGAAATGGGAAGTACAATGCCTGCACTTTAAAGGAGGGGTTTTGGGATATTGGCAGTTTGGAGGGATATGTTGTGTATCTTTATACGTATATGCTTCTAAACTGTTGTATTCTGAGCACCTCTGCAAAAGCAGTGATAATGTGTGAGTGTGGTGAAAGTGTTGAATGATGATGAAAGTATTTTCTTTTTGGGGATTTTCTTTCTTTTTTGGGTCACCCTGCCTCGGTGGGAGACGGCCGACTTATTGAAAAAATATATATATATATATATATATATATATATATATATATATATATATATATATATATATATAAATATATATATATATATATCTTTAAGAAATATATATATATATATATATCTTTAAGAAATAATATATATATATATATATATATATATATATATATATATATATATATATATATATATATATATATATATATATATGGTTAATTGGGACGATCGCTGACCGTCCAAGAAAGGTATCCCAGTACGGCATATACCCAGCCTCCTGCATTTCAATGAATAGTGCAGAGTGTGGCATAAGTTTCAAAGGCAATTATATATAAGCGATGAACAATGAAAGCAAATCACAAGAGGCAAAATATAAATGGCAAATTGGGACATAAACAGGCAAAAAAAAATAATTCAGATTTTGAAATCAAAACACCAGCTTTGAAGCCAAACTGAATTAGCTTTCTTTCGTACATGCATGGTACAGTGTACCGACAGGATGAAAATTAAACACGTGCAACATCTGGGTATCTGTATTTTAGACGTTTCGCCATCCAGTGGCTTTATCAATAAAAATTCATTGAATTCTTATTGATAACGCAACTGGATGGCGAAACGTCTACACTAAAGATACCCAGATGTTGCACGTGTCTAATTTTCATGGCTTTCTCATATCTCAGAGAGGACAATATCTTAATTACACAAGCATATTAAGTCGAAGTTGCATTATCAAGTGATCAGTGCTGAAGTGGTGAAGTTAATCGTATGAAGTGATCAGAAATTTTTAGTATTTAAACCAGCATTTCAATTTTTACCGATTTTCTCCCATAAAATGTCAAATTGAGACATACGCTGGTCAAAATTAATCCAAGCTTTTCACTAATACTGACCAATGATTAAGATTAGGCAAATAAGTAAGCAGTTGTTTTTATCTAGGATTACGGTACGTAACATTCATTTATTTTTTTTTGCAAAGACAGATATTAAGGGAACAAATAAATATTAAACCTAAGATAACCCAAACACTGGCAAATTTCTGATCACAAAAAAAAATTTGTTAAATAAACAAGGCAAATTAAAATCTCCACAACCGAGAATCAAGAGAAGCTTCCTTTGAGGAAAACACACCAGTTTCTGTAAGTTTGATTGCAATCAGAAGATGAATTGTCCAATTTTCGCACAAAATTCAACAAAATTTACACGTCCGCAATCTAAACTCAAAAAAAAAAAAAGCTAGTCCATTTAAAATGGATGCCTTTTAGAATTACATTATTTCGTACCCTTTGACACTTAAAATTGGCAAAGGTGCCTCTCTGGCGTCGACGAAGTAGTAATAACCTTTTGACCGATTGGAGTGGAATCTGCAGCTTTGGTCATAAGGCGCCCGTACATGCTAGTAGCTGCATGAGTCTTACATTAGTAACCACGCACTAGGGTTTAAAAATTAAAGCTGTGTGCTCGAGGCCTTCCCGTGTTATGAAGAAAATAAAAGAAAAAAACTCAGGCAACTACGCAGTTAGGTGTCCCCCAAGGAAATACTGGAAGTAGTAAAATGCAATTAGATTGTTATCGATCCGGTTGATTTTTAGGCTTCTGCAACGTCCATCAGTGCTCTATTTGATGTTTATATAATGTTTATAATTATTAATGTTTACTGTTATTATGGTTTTATTAACAAGGCATACCTTTTGATAAATTAGACACATGTGCAACTCTTGGGTATCTTTATTGAGGAAACGTTTCACCACACAGTGACTTCATCAGTCCATACAAAGGAGAATCTTGAAGAACAGGAGGAGAATGAGGTAATCAGTCCCTCAGCCTTGAGTCGATGTGGTCAGTCCATCAATCTTGAATAGAATTATATTGAAGATTGATGGACTGACCACATCGACTCAAGGCTGAGGGACTGATTACCTCATTCTCCTCCTGTTCTTCAAGATTCTCCTTTGTATGAACTGATGAAGCCACTGTGTGGCGAAACGTTTCCTCAGTAAAGATACCCAAGAGTTGCACATGTGTCTAATTTATCAACATGTCAGTTCTCTGAACCATTGATCTACAAGGCATTCGTTTTATTATCTATCAATTACCGCCCAGGTACGCTCTTGTAATAATCCCTAATTTTTCCATATTTATTTTTCATGATATTATGCACATTTGATGTTCAGTGAGCTGGTAGATGTGCTTGACTCCGCCTGCCACTAATTACATACAAAGCTCAGGAAATCGTAATGACACGATTGCAGAATTGCATTTGTGGTCACAGTAGTGCCTATACTAACATTCCGATGGTGTACAAAAATACCTAGTTTGATGAATCTTATTGTAGCCAGCTGGCCCAGTGGCTAACGCGTCGGTCAGGAGTTTTATGACTCTCTGACCGCGGGTTCTAACCCCACCCGTGGTATGGTTTACATACAAAACGAGAGGTGGACATAGGTACCAAAAGGCACACTTCCAGGTGCAACCTCCAACCTGTCCACACTTGCTCATAAATCTCGGTTGACGATTTGCTGTTGACGAAGAGGACTTAAACAGACACCCTGTCTCCGTTAACATAGCCTAACACACTCTGAACTTCTTCCAGAGAATCCATAAAACGCTGCAACACTTTCACAAGTATATACCTTATGTTATCGTGGACCTAATTTCTGCACCCTGTTTTGTTTGAACAGCCTGAGAAATGTTACACTTGGCTCTGAGTGAGGGAGGGAGGGAGGGAAGAGAGGGCAGAGAGAAATAGAAGAGAGAGAAGAGAAAGAACAGGAATGGCATGTATGAGAATTAAAGAATTCGAAGGAAGAGTAGGTAATGGGAAGCAAATTAGGTAGAGAAAAGTTGGAGGAAGTAAAGTTGGTTTAGAAAGACACGTAAGCAAACACTATGACATATTTATTAGAAAACGTTTCGGTCCTGGGACCTTGATCACTTCTAACATACAGAGGTAGAAAGACATTATATATATAGGCGGAGAGTGAGGTGTGAGTGACGCACGGTAACCTGAAGAATGTCATGGCATTCTTCAGGTCACTGTGCGTCACTCACACCTCACTCTCCTAAATATGTATTTCTACCCATGTGTGTTAGAAGTGATCAAGGTCCCAGGACCAAAACGTTTTCTAATAAATATGTCACAGTGTTCGTTTACGTGTCTTTCTAAACCAACTTGTCAGTATTTATTACCAAGGTTTATACCAGGGATTAAAGTAAACGAAGTGAAGGAGAGAACAGCTACAAGAGGGGATAAAGAACAAACAGATGAAGGGAGAGCATGTAGAAAAAATGAGACAGCCAACAGAATATCTCACCAACACACGACACCAATTTATAAACGTCAAGCATAATATGACAACTCTGTATCTTGCGTTTAACGGGGATAATTAAAAAGAAACAAGTTTGCAGAAAATGCATTTTGCAGAGAAATCAAGGAGTGGCATTAATAAGAGTGTTGAGAGGCTGGTAATTACACGCTAGTTTGAACTGGCCCAGGAGACGGCCAAGAATCTTAAGACGCAGGTCCTGGTGATGTTGTAGGTCCTGGGGATGTTGCAGGTCCTGGGGATGTTGCAGGTCCTTGGGATGTTGCAGGTCCTGGGGATGTTGCAGGTCCTGGGGATGTTGCAGGTCCTGGGGATGTTGCAGGTCCTAGGGATGTTGCAGGTCCTGGGGATGTTGCAGGTCCTTGGGATGTTGCAGGTCCTGGGGATGTTGCAGGTCCTGGTGATGTTGCAGGTCCTTGGGGATATTGCAGGTCCTGGGAATGTTGCAGGTCCTGGGAATGTTGCAGGAATGGGGATGTTGCAGAGCCTGTAAAGGCTGCAAAGTCTTGTGAATGTTGAGGATTGGTGGATTTTCTCAATAAAATGAGAAGAAAAAAGGGGCAGCTTCGGTGCTGTTAATATTTTAATCGTCGGAATACTGGACAGGTGTCAGGAGACACCTGTCAGGAGACACCTGTCAGGAGACACCTGTCAGGATACACCTGTCAGGAGACACCTGTCAGGATATACCTGTCAGGAGACACCTGTCAGGAGACACCTGTCAGGAGACACCTGTCAGGATATACCTGTCAGGAGACACCTGTCAGGAGACACCTGTCAGGAGACACCTGTCAGGAGACACCTGTCAGAAGACACCTGTCAGGAGACACCTGTCAGAAGACACCTGTCAGGAGACACCTGTCAGGAGACACCTGTCAGGAGACACCTGTCAGGAGACACCTGTCAGGAGACACCTGTCAGGAGACACCTGTCCTGTTTCCCGATGATTCAAATATCAACACCATCAAAACTAACCGACTTTTTCCTTTCCACTTTCATTGAAAAACTCACCAACCCATCAACATTCATCAGACTTTGCAGTCTTTGCAGGACCCGCAACATTAACAGGCCCTGCAACATGACCCACTAACCTGAGGTTTTGATCTGACCGGGGCTTTCCACTAGCTTACCAGTCCATCCCATTAAAAATTCAAAATCTCATGAGACGTGTTAGGAGACGTGGAAGTAAGGATAGGTGGTAAGGAGGAAGTGGAAGGGAGTCAGTGGGAGAAGAGATGATGGGAAATAGGGTAAGGAATTGCGGGGGAAGCAGAAAGAGGCGTGATGGGAGGGGAGCGAAAGTAGGAGGGTAAATGGTTAGGGGAGAGGTGTATAGATGAGGTGGGGAGAGGTATGAAAATGAGGTGGGGAAGATGTGTGGAAATGAGTTGGGGAAGATGTGTAGAAATGGGGTGGGGGAAGATGTGTGGAAATGAGGTGGGGGAAGATGTGTGGAAATGAGGTGGGGGAAGATGTGTGGAAATGAGGTGGGGAAAATGTGTGGAAATGAGGTGGGGAAGATGTGTGGAAATGAGGTGGGGAAGATGTGTGGAAATGAGGTGGGGGGGAAGATGTGTGAAAATGAGGTGCGGCAGAGGTGTACGTTGTGGTCGACCACTGGACACATGTAGTGACACTTCCCCTGATTACTAATTAACAACGTTCCTGTAGTGGACACACTCTTTCTCTAACCCGCTTCAGTCACTAGACAGTAATTTTTTCAACTAAATTTTTGCTTATAAACTCCACTGTTTTCTTGAGAAAAAAAAATAAAGGCATATATGGAGTACTTAAGCGTAAACGAAGTGATATTTTTTACAAAAGCCGATATTACGCACAAATTTCCTCTTGTGTAACTCTACTCACCGAGTTGTCTTTGCAATGGTCGAGTCTCGGCTCCCTTTTTTTTTTACCCCACAAATTAATTTTACAAGCTAAGTGCTCCTACCTTAGCTCATTTCTAAGCCCAGCTCAATTTTACATATCTTACCACCCTCTGTTATGCGAACAGCAACAGTTAGTCTACCTACTTACTGCTAGGTGAACAAGGGCAGCAGGTGTAAGGAAATATACTCAACGGTTTCCAACCATGCCGGGGATCGAACTATGGACATTTAGTATGTGAGCTGAGTGAATTACCAACCGACCAGAGGTTGATTCTCATATCCTGGTACTGTCTCTAACCTGTCACTAGCCAGATTCACTACCGTATAACCTCGGGGGCCCTATCGTACCTCATCTTAGAACTAGGTATATGGCGTGTACTCACGTATATGTAGCTGAAGGGATTAAGTCTAAGCTTCTGGCCTCACCTCCCATCTTGCCGTTTTCTAGATTCACTCTATCCTGGCTTCGTGGATCCTGTCATACCTATTCTGAAAACTACGTATGGAGTGTGTTTATGAAATGTAAGGTGGTACTGTATTTATTAATGACTGGGGATGGTCAGTCTCGGAGAAGAGAATAAATGTACTTCAGGAGACAACAGCTAGTTTCTTTATATTGTTTCCTTAGCACCTTTTATAAGTATATATGTGTGTGTGTGTGTGTGTGTGTGTGTGTGTGTGTGTGTGTGTGTGTGTGTGTGTGTGTGCGTGTGGTTATATGAACCTGGAATAATTACAGCTAATCTTCTGGAAGATCCCGGAAATGCATTCAATTATACCCTTGAAGTTAGTATAAAAAATTTTGATCGCATGTCTAGAATAGTCCAAACCGATTTGAGAGTTCCTGGGAAACCCTCTTTGCGAGCTTATAACAAGGCGGAAACGCATTCTATGTCACTTCTCTCCCCTGCCCTCTGGTGGCCAATTCACCCACTAATTAATATTCCAAGCACTCACCCTCGGCTATGAGGAGGGCAACCACCCATGTAAATTCAGTTCCACTGCCCGGAGAAACATCCATTGTAAAAGTTGACAGTGGGCGGCCTCTGTAAAAGACATGCCATTCTAAATAAGTGACAGTGAGTGGTCACTGTAAAATAAATAGTTGGCAGTAAATGGTCATTGTAAAATAAATAGTTGCCAGTGAGTGGTCGCTGTAAAAGACATGACATTGTAAATAGTTGCTAGTGGGGGGCCACTGTAAAAATAGTAGTATTATTAAAGACACTACCGTTGTAAATCTTGCTCATTTGGTCCAGCTTAATTATTGTCACCTTGTTGGCATCTTTTTGCAATAATCGTCGTAAATGTCGTCGTCAGTTCGTAATAATAATCTCAAAACTGGTGTTAAATATAATTATAAAAAAGTTATAAATTTCGAAGGATGTTTTATAACCATAAATGTGATGTCATATGTGCCCGCCATCATAATTTTTTTTTATAATATATTCAATAATAATTACAAATTCTTTAGTATATTAAGCGTTAATCTCTGTGAATTTGTTGGTGTATCGTTAAAAATCATTGTAAATTTGCTGGTGTATCGCTGATAATCATTGTAAATTTGCTGGTGTATCGCTGAAAATCATTGTAAATTTGCTGGTGTATCGCTGATAATCATTGTAAATTTGCTGGTGTATCGCTGAAAATCATTGTAAATTTGCTGGTGTATCGCTGAAAATCCTTGTAAATTTGCTGGTGTATCGCTGAAAATCCTTGTAAATTTGCTGGTGTATCGCTGATAATCATTGTAAATTTGCTGGTGTATCGCTGAAAATCCTTGTAAATTTGCTGGTGTATCGCTGATAATCATTGTAAATTTGCTGGTGTATCGTTGAAAATCCTTGTAAATTTGCTGGTGTATCGCTGAAAATCCTTGTAAATTTGCTGGTGTATCGCTGAAAATCATTGTAAATTTAGTGACGAATTGTGTATTTGGTGTTATCTACAGTGATATCCCTTGTATATTCCATGTTATATTCCTTGCTGTATTCCTTGCTATATTCCTTGCTATATCCGTTGTATATTCCTTGCTATATCACTTGCATATTCCTTGTTATATTCCTTGCATATTCCTCGCTATATTCCTTGCTATATGCCTTGCTATATTCCTTGCTATATGCCTTGTTATATTCCTTATATATTCCTTGATGTATTCTTTGTATTTTCCCTATATGCCTTGTGAATTCCTTATATATTCTTTGCTATATACCTTGTATATTCCTTGCCATATTCCTTATATATTCCTTGCCATATTCCTTATATATTCCTTGTTATATTCCTTATATATTCCTTGCTATATTCTTTGTATATTCTTTGCTATATTCCTTGTATATTCTTTGCTATATTCCTTGTATATTCCTTGCTATATTCCTTGTATATTCCTGGCTATATTCATTGTATATTGTAAATAGGCATTGTAAGCTGAAATCTGGTGTAAATTTAGAGATTAAATGGCAAATAACACATCTGATATATGTGACATTATATTGAGGCAACGTTTCGCTCACCAGGAGATTTGTCACGCCGTGACCCGTAGCGGCGGGACGAAGCTCCTGGAGAGTGAAACGCTGCCACCGAAAAGTGTCACATTAGCTGTGTGACGGCTTGGCAAAGCTCCTAGAGGGCGAAAAGTTGCCACAGTAAAATGCCACATAAGTTGGGTGACGACTTGACAAAGCTCCTGGGAGCGAAACGTTGCCACAGTCTAATATATGGTCTAACTGGCAGATGAAAACTAAATTACATATTCAGATATTACCGTTAATCACCGTAAAAAAAAAAGTAACTTAAATACGGTCTAAATATTCAGGCAGTTATGCTGCATCAATGGCTGTAAACCTCTGTAAATAATTTAGGTAATTGTTCAGGCATTGTTATGGTTAAAAACTTTTGCAAATGCAAATTTACAGCCGCTGAACGAAAAATTATCGCTTCGGTTGTGAACGGAGCGTCAGTGAAGGACCATTGTAAATTTAACGTTAAATTTATTGACAGAGTGTATTTATCGGGACTAGGAAAATCGGAAAATGTTAAACTGGTAATTTACATTGCTCTAAAGCTGCGGTAATTGTGTGTTCTGTAAATTCAGTGGCTTATGGTAAAATGAGAAGCTTTGTAAATGGGATTTTACTGGACTAACCGATAACTTTGGAAACAGTGCTGTAAACATGGTAAATTTTACTTTTGTAAATTGTATGTGTGTGTGTGTGTGTGTGTGTGTGTGTGTGTGTGTGTGTGTGTGTGTGTGTGTGTGTGTGTGTGTGTGTGTGTGTGTGTATGTGTGTGTGTGTGTGTGTGTGTGTGTGTGTGTGTGTGTGTGTGTGTGTGTGTGTGTGTGTGTGTGTGTGTGTGTGTGTGTGTGTGTGTGTGTGTGTGTGTGTGTGTGTGTGTGTGTGTGTGTGTGTGTGTGTGTGTGTGTGTGTGTATGTATGTGTTTGCAAGTGCTGGAAAGTGAAATAAAATAGAAAAACTCACTAAACTGTTTAAGAAAAGCTCAGAAATAAAAGAAAATAATGAAAAAGTCTACAAAATCCTCTCTCCCTCTCTATATTTCTCTCCATTTGCCCTACATACCACCATTTCCCCTCTTCCTCACTTTTAATTTACATCATATCTCCCTCTCTTTCTCTCCCTCCTCTCACACTCTAGAGAGCCGTATTTCTAACACACAAACTAGCTTTTCCTATGACAGTAACAACACATACGCAGACAGTTATTGGAGGTACATACACTTCAGAGGATTATACAGACAATTTGCTCCTTGATTAACGACACGAATCTAGACAGTGATGGGGAATTTAGGGAGATTTTCTATGGGAGTAACAGAGATGTGCTTAGGGAGCAGAGGGACAGCCAACTTTGTAATTTGTATCGGAAGACTTGCATGCATGGGAGTCGAAGCTTGTATTATTGAAGGTACTGTTTGATTCTTGCAGTCTTCGTTGTTAAATGATCGCCTGTGAATCATTTACTGGATCATTGAGATTTGAAAATTATTGTAAAGGGATGGAGGTTTAACCTGATATATATATATATATATATATATATATATATATATATATATATATATATATATATATATATATATATATATATATATATATATATATATATATATATATATGTATATATATATATATATATATATATATATATATATATGTATATATATATATATATATATATATATATATATATATATATATATATATATATATGTATATATATAGTATGTATATATATATATAAATATATATATATAAATATATATATATATACATATATGTATATATATATATATATATATATATATATATATATATATATATATATATATATATATATATATATATATATGCATGTTTTAGCGCCTCAGCGTGGCCATCCAGAGAGAAAATGCTTGCTGCATAAATGGCTCGCGTACGGCTTCAGAGGAGATGGAGGAGATTCAAAATTTTTGATATATTGTACCATTGTATTCATGTTTGTGTTTTCTGTAAATGTTTTCTGTCTCTTAATAAAATTTCTCATAATATATATATATATATATATATATATATATATATATATATATATATATATATATATATATATATATATATATATATATATATATATATATATATATATATATATATATATATATATATATAATTTGCATGACACTGATTTACTTCCACTTGGGGAATATTCACTAAATTAAACAAAATACTCAAAGACTCCAAAAAAAGAACCGCTCAAACATCATTAACTCTCACCTGCGTTAAAAATCGTCCACGTTCCATAAAAAGGAAAGGAGCAACAAACACAAAATAAATATGAAATTCTCTAATTCAGAGGAATTTTTTTACGTCGTCAGTGAGCAGCTGGTGAATTGCCAGCAGTGGGAGAAGTGCGGGAGTAGACATGGGTTATGGGAATTACAATGGGGGGGGGAGATAGGAATCAAAATGACGGCTTAGGGGGTTCAGAGATCAAATTTGGAGCGTATGAATCAAAGCGGACATCTAGGAATCAAAATGGGATTTTGAAAATCAAGGTAGGTTTCTGAAACCAAAGAGAATTAATTTGAACATCAAAATGGTATACAATACCGACAGGTTGTTAGGTAAGACACATATGCAACAGTTAGACAACTTTATTCCGAAACGTTTCGCCTACACAGTAGGCTTCTTCAGTCGAATACAGAAAATAGGCAGGAACAGTAGAGATGTGAAGACGATGTAATCAGTCCATCACCCTTGAAGTCGTAGAATTTGAGGTTGTCAGTCCCTCAGCCTGGAGCAGTTCAGTTCCATAGTCAGGAACTATCTGGGATAGTTCCTGACTATGGAACTGAACTGCTCCAGGCTGAGGGACTGACAACCTCAAATTCTACGACTTCAAGGGTGATGGACTGATTACATCGTCTTCACATCTCTACTGTTCCTGCCTATTTTCTGTATTCGACTGAAGAAGCCTACTGTGTAGGCGATACGTTTCGGAATAAAGTTGTCTAACTGTTGCATATGTGTCTTACCTAACAGAATTAATTTGGGAATGAAAGTGGAAGAATTAACATCAAGGAAATGAGATACGTCTAGCAGATGAGATACGTCTATCAGAATAGACACGTCTAGCAGAAGAGACACGTCTAGAAGAAGAGACACATCTAGCAGAAAAGACACGTCTAGCATATGAAACACGTCTATCAGAAGAGACACGTCTATCAGAAGAGACACGTCTATCAGAAGAGACACGTCTATCAGAAGAGACACGTCTATCAGAAGAGACACGTCTATCAGAAGAGACACGTCTAGCAGAAGAGATGCGTCTAGCAGGTGATACACGTCTAGCAGAAGAGACACGTCTAGCAGGTGATACACGGATAGCAGAAGAGACACGTCTAGCAGAAGAGACACATCTAGCAGAAGAGACACATCTTGCAGAAGTGACACGTCTAGCAGAAGAAACACATCTAGCAGAAGAGACACATCTAGCAGAAGAGACACGTCTAGCAGAGGAGACACATTTAGCAGAAGAGACACATCCAGCAGAAGAGACACGTCTATCAGAGGAGACACATTTAGCAGAAGAGACACATCTAGCAGAAGAGATACGTCTAGAAGATGCGACACGTCTAGCAGATGCGACACGTCTAGCAGATGCGACACGTCTAGCAGATGCGACACGTCTAGCAGATGCGACACGTCTAGCAGATGCGACACGTCTAGCAGATGCGACACGTCTAGCAGATGCGAAAGGGGAATGTCTTTCATGTTTATTACAAACTCCTTCAGCTGTGAATTAATCTTGGGGAAGATTTTACTTCTTACGGAAAAGAATTCCAATTCTTTTTATTTATGAGATTTTATTTCCCTAAAGTTATTTTTGTTCATTGTAATTATCTTATTAGTATTACTTTGTATTATTATTAGCACTGTCGTTGTTACATTAATAATAATAATAATAATAATAATAATAATAATAATAATAATAATAATAATAACTGTATTATTATTTTTATTATTATTATTCTTACCGCACACACACACACACGCACACACAGGAGCTCGGACTCGGCCCCTGCAACCTCAACTAGGTGAGTACACACACACACACACACACACACACAAACACACACACACACACACAAACACACACACAAGTGTATAATTGACAAGTGTATAATTGACAACCAGCACGGTTTCAGGGAAGGAAAATCCTGTGTCACAAACCTACTAGAGTTTTATGACAAGGTGACAGAAGTAAGACAAGAGAGAGAGGGGTGGATCGACTGCGTATTTTTGGACTGCAAGAAGGCTTTCGACACAGTTCCTCACAAGAGGTTACTGCAAAAGCTAGAGGACCAGGCACACATAACAGGAAAGGCACTGCAATGGATCAGAGAATATCTGACAGGGAGGAAACAACGAGTCATGGTACGCGACGAGGTGTCAGAGTGGGCGCCTGTGACAAGCGGGGTTCCACAGGGGTCAGTCCTAGGACCTGTGCTGTTCTTGGTATACGTGAACGACATAACGGAAGGGATAGACTCAGAAGTGTCCTTGTTTGCAGACGATGTGAAGTTAATGAGAAGAATCGAATCGGACGAGGATCAGGCAGGACTACAAAGAGATCTGGACAGGCTACAAGCCTGGTCCAGCAACTGGCTCCTTGAATTTAACCCTGCCAAATGCAAAGTCATGAAGATTGGGGAAGGGCAAAGAAGACCGCAGACACAATATAGTTTAGATGGCCAAAGACTGCAAACCTCACTAAAGGAAAAAGATCTGGGGGTGAGTATAACACCGAGCATATCTCCTGAGGCGCACATCAATCAGATAACTGCTGCAGCATACGGGCGCCTGGCAAACCTACGGATAGCGTTCCGATACCTCAGTAAGGATTCGTTTAAGACTCTGTACACCATCTACGTCAGGCCCATACTGGAGTATGCAGCACCAGTTTGGAATCCACACCTAGTCAAGCACGTCAAGAAATTAGAGAAAGTGCAAAGGTTTGCAACAAGACTAGTCCCAGAGCTACGGGGATTGTCCTATGAAGAAAGGTTGAGGGAAATCGGCCTGACGACACTGGAGGCCAGGAGGGTCAGGGGAGACATGATAACGACATATAAAATACTGCGCGGAATAGACGAGGTGGACAAAGACGGGATGTTCCAGAGATGGGACACAGACACAAGAGGTCACAATTGGAAGTTGAAGACTCAGATGAATCAAAGGGATGTTAGGAAGTATTTCTTCAGTCATAGAGTAGTCAGGCCATGGAATAGCCTAGAAAGTGATGTGGTGGAGGCAGGAACCATACATAGTTTTAAGGCGAGGTATGATAGAGCTCATGGGGCAGGGAGAGAGAGGACCTAGTAGCAATCAGCGAAGAGGCGGGGCCAGGAGCTGTGACTCGACCCCTGCAACCACAAATAGGTGAGTACAAATAGGTGAGTCACACACACACACACACACACACACACACACACACACACACACACACACACAAACACACACACAGACACACACACACGCACAAACACACACACACAGACAGACACACACACACACACACACACACACACACACACACACACACACACACACACACACACACACACACACACACACACACACACACACACACACACACAAAAAAAAAAAAAAAAAAAACACACAAACACACACACAAAACACACACACACACACACACACACACACACACACACACAAACACACACAAACACACACACACAAACACACACACACACACACATGGTGACAGCAGTAAGACAAGAGAGAGAGGGGTGGGTGGATTGCATTTTCTTGGACTGCAAGAAGGCGTTTGACACAGTTCCACACAAGAGATTGGTGCAAAAACTGGAGGACCAAGCAGGGATAACAGGGAAGGCACTACAATGGATCAGGGAATACTTGTCAGGAAGACAGCAGCGAGTCATGGTACGTGGCGAGGTGTCAGAGTGGGCACCTGTGACCAGCGGGGTCCCGCAGGGGTCAGTCCTAGGACCAGTGCTGTTTCTGGTATTTGTGAACGACATGACGGAAGGAATAGACTCTGAGGTGTCCCTGTTTGCAGATGACGTGAAGTTGATGAGAAGAATTCATTCGATCGAAGACCAGGCAGAATTACAAAGGGATCTGGACAGGCTGCATACCTGGTCCAGCAATTGGCTCCTGGAGTTCAACCCCACAAAGTGCAAAGTCATGAAGATTGGGGAATGGCAAAGAAGACCGCAGACGGAATACAGTCTAGGGGGCCAGAGACTACAAACCTCACTCAAGGAAAAAGATCTTGGGGTGAGTATAACACCAGGCACATCTCCTGAAGCGCACATCAACCAAATAACTGCTGCAGCATATGGGCGCCTAGCAAACCTCAGAACAGCATTCCGACATCTTAATAAGGAATCATTCAGGACCCTGTACACCGTGTACGTTAGGCCCATATTGGAGTATGCGGCACCAGTTTGGAACCCACACCTAGCCAAGCACGTGAAGAAACTAG
This sequence comes from Cherax quadricarinatus, assembly GCF_038502225.1. Taxonomy (NCBI): domain Eukaryota; kingdom Metazoa; phylum Arthropoda; class Malacostraca; order Decapoda; family Parastacidae; genus Cherax; species Cherax quadricarinatus. Next base: position 20,613,358 of record NC_091336.1, read on the forward strand.
AGAAAGTGCAAAGGTTTGCAACAAGACTAGTCCCAGAGCTAAGAGGTATGTCCTACGAGGAGAGGTTAAGGGAAATCAACCTGACGACACTGGAGGACAGGAGAGATAGGGGGGACATGATAACGACATACAAAATACTGAGAGGAATTGACAAGGTGGACAAAGACAGGATGTTCCAGAGATTGGACACAGTAACAAGGGGACACAGTTGGAAGCTGAAGACACAGATGAATCACAGGGATGTTAGGAAGTATTTCTTCAGCCACAGAGTAGTCAGTAAGTGGAATAGTTTGGGAAGCGATGTAGTGGAGGCAGGATCCATACATAGCTTTAAGCAGAGGTATGATAAAGCTCACGGCTCAGGGAGAGTGACCTAGTAGCGATCAGTGAAGAGGCGGGGCCAGGAGCTCGGACTCGACCCCCGCAACCTCAACTAGGTGAGTACACACACACACACACACACACACACACACACACACACACATATATACATACACATACACACATATATACAGGATTTCACACCTTTATGTGAATTGACCCTCTAACCCTTCCTTCTCTCTCCGTCTCTGTCTGTTTTCCTCTCTTCCTCTCTCTCTCTCTCAATTCTTCTCTCTCTCTATTCTTCTCTCTCTCTCTCTTACTCTTTCTGTCTCTTCCTCTCTCTCTCTCTTAATCTTTCATTCCCTTCCTGTCTCTCTATCTCTCTCTCTCTCTCTCTTTTCCTCTCTCTTCCTCTCTCTCCCTTTCTCTCTCTTCCTCTCTCTTTTCCTCTCTCTTCCTCTGTGTCCCTTTCTCTCTCTTCCTCTCTCTTTTTCTCTCTCTTCCTCTCTCTTCCTCTCTCTTTTCCTCTCTCTCTTCCTCTTTTTCTCTCTTCCTTTCTTTTCTTCTCTCTCTTCCTCTCTCTCTCTCTCTCTCTCTCTCTCTCTCTCTCTCTCTCTCTCTCTCTCTCTCTCTCTCTCTCTCTCTCTCTCTCTCTCTCTCTCTCTCTCTCTCTCCCTCTCTCTCTCTCTCTCTCTTTCTCTCTCTCTTTCTCTCTTTCCTTTACTAAAAAAAAAAAAAAAATGGTTGGGACTCGTAGGAATCAAGGATCAGATGACAAAGGTATTGGTAGGGAAGAATGGATGGAGGAGCAGTGGAGAAGAATGGAGCAAGAATGGGAGAGAAAATTAGGAGAGCTTTCTGAAAAAATGGAGAAAGAGCTCTCTGCGAAATAGGAAAAGAGGTTGGAGAAGGAGACGAAGAAATGGGAGGCACAAGTCGAAACTGCAGTAGACAGGGTAAGGATCTTAGAGTTTGAGGTAAACAGGCTGAAGCAAGTCTCAGGGGGCAGTGACCAGAGAAGACACAGCATATGAAGCTGAGAGGATGAGCAGGAAGGAAGGAGATATGAATTATGCTAAGGTCATATCAGCCTGCAAAGAAGGGCCTGGGAGTAAAAGGAAAGAGCAGCTGGGTGCAGATAGAGAGGAAGATAAGTCGAATGCTGAGGCACAACCATGCTACCAAGAGCCACTGGAAAAATCAAGGGAGAAAATGACCATATACAGACAGGAACCAGAGTCACAGAGGGAGAGGCAATGGGAAGTGGAAAGGGCAAAATCAGTGTTTATCCATGGGCTTCGGGAGAGAGAGGAAAAGACACACACTGAAAGACAGCAGGAAGAAAGAAAGGAGATTGGGAAAATCATCACGGAAATAGGGGGAGAAGACATGGACGAGATTGTAAATTTTCAGAGAATAGGGGGGTACGTGAAGGGAAGAAACCGACAGATCAAGCTGATTCTCAGGACAGAAACAGTTAGGAACAGGATCCTCCAAGAGATACCAAGGTTGAAAAACTCGGAAGAGCACAAGGTGTTCCTAGACAGAGACAGAACACAAACAGAGAGACAGCAGCTGAGGGAGAGGACAAAAAACAGAAAGGAGATAGGAAAGGAAACAAGGATGGAACCAGCAGAGTGCAGTCAGAGCAGAACAGAGAAGCAAGGGCAAGCACACACACAACTATCCTCAGAACCCCACAACCTATCACACCATCCCAACACAAACTACAATCCATACCCACAGCTTCCACCCAACCCCCAATCATAGAATCCCACAGTAAGCTACCAGGTCTCCCACCCCCACAGGCCCCTCAAACCACAGTATTGGAAAGGAAAATGAAGGTATGGTACACAAACGCTGATGGAATAACAAACAAGTGGGAGGAGTGGCACGAAAGAGTCAGACAGCACCGGACATCATAGCGCTCACAGAAACCAAGCTTACAGGTATGATAACAGATGCCATCTTTCCAACGGCATACCAGATCCTGAGGAAAGACAGAAGGAACAGGGGGGGTGGAGGAGTGGCACTGTTGATCAAACACAAATGGAATTTTGATGAGCTGGAGAGACGAGACAGCGGAGAAGAAAGTGATTACATAGCGGGAACGCTTCACTCTGGAGGTCCCAAGGTGGTAATTGCAGTGATATATAACCCACCACAGAACAGCAGGAGACCAGGGCATGAGTATCAGAGTATGACGAGAGCAATAGAGCGATGGTTGACACACTGGCTGCAGTGGCCAGAAGAGCTCATGCATGCAGGGCAAAGCTCCTGATCATGGGCGACTTTAACCACAAAGAGATCGACTGCGAGAACTTGGAGCCACATGGGGGCCAAGATACATGGAGGGCTAAGATGATGGAGGTGGTACTGGAAAACTTCATGTACCAACACGTAAGGGACACTACAAGAGAGAGAGGAGAGGATGAGCCAGCAAGACTGGACTTAGTATTCACCTTGAGCAGTGCAGATATTGAGGACATCACATATGAAGGACCCCTTGTGGCCAGCGATCATGTGGTTTTGAGCTTCGAATACACAGTAGAGCTACAAGTGGAGGGGGAAGCAAGAAAGCCCAGGACAAATGAAACCAAACTTCAGGAAAGGGGACTACACGGGAATGAGGAACTTCCTGAACGAGGTTCAGTGGGACAGAGAACTGGCAGAGAAGCAAGTTAATGAGATGATGGAATATGTAGCAACAATGTGCAAGGAGGCTGAAGAGAGGTTTGTACCCAAGGGAAACAGGAATAATGAAAAAGCCAGAATGAGCCCATGGTTCACCCAAAGGTGCAAGGAGGCAAAAACCAAGTATGATAGGGAATGGAAGAAATATAGAAGGCAAAGGACCCAGGAGAATAAGGAGAGCAGTCGTAGAGCCAGAAACGAATATGCACAGATAAGAAGGGAGGCCCAACTACAATATGAAAACGACATAGCAGCGAAAGCCAAATCTGACCCGAAGCTGTTATACAGCCACATCAGGAGGAAAACAACAGTCAAGGACCAGGTAATCAGGCTAAGGAAGGAAGGAGGAGAGACAACAAGAAATGACCATGAAGTATGTGAGGAACTCAACAAGAGACTCAAAGAAGTGTTCACAGAGGAGACAGAAGGGGCTCCAGAGGGACGGAGAGGTGTGGCACATCACCAGGTGCTGGACACGGTACACACAACCGAGGAAGAAGTGAAGAGGCTTCTGAATGAGCTAGATACCTCAAAGGCAAAGGGGCCAGATAACATATCTCCATGGGTCCTGAGAGAGGGAGCAGAGGTGCTATGTATACCCCTAACAACAATATTCAATACATCTATCGAAACAGGGAGATTGCCCGAGGCATGGAAGACAGCAAATGTAGTCCCAATCTTTAAAAAAGGTGACAGACATGAAGCACTAAACTACAGACCAGTGTCACTGACATGTATAGTATGCAAAGTCATGGAGAAGATTGTCAGAAGAGTGGAGGAACGCCTAGAAAGGAATGATCTCATCAACAGCACCCAACATGGTTTCAAGGATGGGAAATCCTGTGTCACAAACCTACTGGAGTTCTATGACAAGGTGACAGCAGTAAGACAAGAGAGAGAGGGGTGGGTGGATTGCATTTTCTTGGAGTGCAAGAAGGCGTTTGACACAGTACCACACAAGAGATTAGTGCAAAAACTGGAGGACCAAGCAGGGATAACAGGGAAGTCACTACAATGGATCAGGGAATATTTGTCAGGAAGACAGCAGCGAGTAATGGTACGTGGCGAGGTGTCAGAGTGGGCACCTGTGACCAGCGGGGTCCCACAGGGGTCAGTCCTAGGACCAGTGCTGTTTCTGGTATTTGTGAACGACATGACAGAAGGAATAAACTCTGAGGTGTCACTGTTTGCAGATGACGTGAAGTTAATGAGAAGAATTCATTCGATCGAAGACCAGACAGAACTACAAAGGGATCTGGACAGGCTGCAGACGTGGTCCAGCAATTGGCTCCTGGAGTTCAATCCCACCAAGTGCAAAGCCATGAAGATTGAAGAAGGGCAAAGAAGACCGAAGACGGAGTACAGTCTAAGGGGCCAGAGACTACAAACCTCACTCAAGGAAAAAGATCTTGGGGTGAGTATAACACCAGGCACATCTGAAGCGCTCATCAACCAAATAACTGCTGCAGCATATGGGCGCCTGGCAAACCTCAGAACAGCATTCCGACATCTTAATAAGGAGTCGTTCAGGACCCTGTACACCGTGTACGTTAGGCCCATATTGGAGTATGCGGCACCAGTTTGAAACCCACACCTAGCCAAGCATGTAAAGAAACTAGAGAAAGTGCAAAGGTTTGCAACAAGACTAGTCCCAGAGTTAAGAGGTATGTCCTATGAGGAGAGGTTAAGGGAAATTAACCTGACGACACTGGAGGACAGGAGAGATAGGGGAAACATGATAACGACTTACAAAATACTGAGAGGAATTGACAAGGTGGACAAAGACAGGATGTTCCAGAGACTGGACACAGCAACACGGGGACATAGTTGGAAGCTGAAGACACAGATGAATCAAAGGGATGTTAGGAAGTATTTCTTCAGCCACAGAGTAGTCAGGAAGTGGAATAGTTTGGGTAGCGATGTAGTGGAGGCAGGATCCATACATAGCTTTAAGCAGAGGTACGATAAAGCTCATGGTTCAGGGAGAGTGACCTAGTTGCGACCAGTGAAGAGGAGGGACCAGGAGCTTGGACTCGACCCCTGCAACCTCAACTAGGTGAGTACAACTAGGTGAGTACACACACACAAACACACACACACACACACACACAATAACACACACACACACAAACACACACACACACACACACACGCACACACACACACACACACACACACACACACACACACACACACACACACACACACAAACACGCACACACAAACACACACACACACCACAGTGTTGGAAAGGAAACTGAAGGTATGGTACACAAACGCTGATGGAATAACAAATAAGTGGGAGGAGTGGCACGAAAGAGTCAAAGAAGCATCACTGGACATCATAGCTCTTACAGAAACCAAGCTTACAGGTATGATAACAGATGCCATCTTTCCAACGGGATACCAAATCCTGAGGAAAGACAGAGGGAACAGGGGGGGTGGAGGAGTGGCGTTGCTGATCAAAAATCGCTGGAATTTTGATGAGCTGGAGAGAGGAGATAGCGGAGAAGAAAGTGATTACATAGTGGGAACACTTCACTCTGGAGGTCCCAAGGTGGTAATAGCAGTGATGTATAACCCACCACAGAACAGCAGGAGGCCAAGTCAAGAGTACGACGAGAGCAATAGAGCGATGGTTGACACACTGGCTAGAGTGGCCAGAAGAGCTCATGCATGCAGGGCAAAGCTCCTGATCATGGGTGACTTTAACCACAAGGAGATCGATTGGGAGAACTTGGACCCACATGGGGGCCAAGATACATGGAGGGCTAAGATGATGGAGGTGGTACTGGAGAACTTCATGTACCAACACGTAAGGGACACTACAAGAGAGAGAGGAGAGGATGAACCAGCAAGGCTGGACTTGGTATTCACCTTCAGTAGTGCAGATATCGAGGACATCACATATGAAAGACCCCTTGGGGCCAGTGACCATGTGGTTTTAAGCTTCGAATACACAGTAGAGCTACAAGTGGAGGGAGAAGCAGGAAGGCCAGGACGAATGAAGCCAAACTACAAGAAAGGGGACTACACAGGAATGAGGAACTACCTGAACGGGGTTCAGTGGGACAGAGAACTGGCAGGGAAGCCAGTTAATGAGATGATGGAATATGTAGCAACAAAATGCAAGGAGGCTGAGGAGAGGTTTGTACCCAAGGGTAACAGGAGTAATGAAAAAGCCAGGATGAGCCCATGGTTTACCCAAAGGTGCAGGGAGGCAAAAACCAAGTGTGCTAGGGAATGGAAGAAATATAGAAGGCAAAGGACCCAGGAGAATAAGGAGAACAGTCGTAGAGCCAGAAACGAATATGCACAGATAAGAAGGGAGGCCCAAAGACAATATGAAAATGACATAGCAGCGAAAGCCAAATCTGACCCGAAACTGTTGTACAGCCACATCAGGAGGAAAACAACAGTCAAGGACCAGGTAATCAGGCTAAGGAAGGAAGGAGGAGAGACAACAGGAAGTGACCGTGAAGTATGTGAAGAACTCAACAAGAGATTCAAAGAAGTGTTCACAGAGGAGACAGAAGGGACTCCAGAAAGACGGAGAGGTGGGGCACACCACCAAGTGCTGGACACAGTGCACACAACCGAGGAAGAAGTGAAGAGGCTTCTGAGTGAGCTAGATACCTCAAAGGCAATGGGGCCAGATAACATCTCCCCATGGGTATTGAGAGAGGGAGCAGAGGCGCTATGTGTACCCCTAACAACAATATTCAATACATCTATCGAAACAGGGAGATTGCCTGAGGCATGGAAGACAGCAAATGTAGTCCCAATCTTTAAAAAAGGAGACAGACATGAAGCATTAAACTACAGACCAGTGTCACTGACATGTATAGTATGCAAAATCATGGAGAAGATTATCAGGAGAAGAGTGGTGGAACACCTAGAAAGGAATGATCTCATCAACAGCAGCCAGCATGGTTTCAGGGACGGGAAATCCTGTGTCACAAACCTACTGGAGTTCTATGACATGGTGACAGCAGTAAGACAAGAGAGAGAGGGGTGGGTGGATTGCATTTTCTTGGACTGCAAGAAGGCGTTTGACACAGTTCCACACAAGAGATTGGTGCAAAAACTGGAGGACCAAGCAGGGATAACAGGGAAGGCACTACAATGGATCAGGGAATACTTGTCAGGAAGACAGCAGCGAGTCATGGTACGTGGCGAGGTGTCAGAGTGGGCACCTGTGACCAGCGGGGTCCCGCAGGGGTCAGTCCTAGGACCAGTGCTGTTTCTGGTATTTGTGAACGACATGACGGAAGGAATAGACTCTGAGGTGTCCCTGTTTGCAGATGACGTGAAGTTGATGAGAAGAATACACTCGATCGAAGACCAGGCAGAACTACAAAGGGATCTGGACAGGCTGCAGACCTGGTCCAGCAATTGGCTCCTGGAGTTCAATCCCACCAAGTGCAAAGTCATGAAGATTGGGGAAGGGCAAAGAAGGCCGCAGACGGAGTACAGTCTAGGGGGTCAGAGACTACATACCTCACTCAAGGAAAAAGATCTTGGGGTGAGTATTACACCAGGCACATCTCCTGAAGCGCACATCAACCAAATAACTGCTGCAGCATATGGGCGCCTAGCAAACCTCAGAACAGCATTCCGACATCTTAATAAGGAATCGTTCAGGACCCTGTACACCGTATACGTTAGGCCCATATTGGAGTATGCGGCACCAGTTTGGAACCCACACCTAGCCAAGCACGTAAAGAAACTAGAGAAAGTGCAAAGGTTTGCAACAAGACTAGTCCCAGAGCTAAGAGGTATGTCCTACGAGGAGAGGTTAAGGGAAATCAACCTGACGACACTGGAGGACAGGAGAGATAGGGGGACATGATAACGACATACAAAATACTGAGGGGAATTGACAAGGTGGACAAAGACAGGATGTTCCAGAGTTTGGACACAGTAACAAGGGGACACAGTTGGAAGCTATAGACACAGATGAATCACAGGGATGTTAGGAAGTATTTCTTCAGCCACAGAGTAGTCAGTAAGTGGAATAGTTTGGGAAGCGATGTAGTGGAGGCAGGATCCATACATAGCTTTAAGCAGAGGTATGATAAAGCTCACGGCTCGGGGAGAGTGACCTAGTAGCGATCAGTGAAGAGGCGGGGCCAGGAGCTCGGACTCGACCCCCGAAACCTCAACTAGGTGAGTACAACTAGGTGAGTACACACACACACACACACACATTTCTTCAGCCACAGAGTAGTCAGTAAGTGGAATAGTTTGGGAAGCGATGTAGTGGAGGCAGGATCCATACATAGCTTTAAGCAGAGGTATGATAAAGCTCACGGCTCAGGGAGAGTGACCTAGTAGCGATCAGTGAAGAGGCGGGGCCAGGAGCTCGGACTCGACCCCCGCAACCTCAACTAGGTGAGAACTAGGTGAGTACACACACACACACACACACACACACTCACACACACACACACACACACCACAACATACAAAGAGTCACTCATTGCTCCTTTGTTTACAATTCATTTAACACCACTGTACTACCTTTCCTTTCCCCTTCACATTCACCCTTAATCTCACCTTGAACTCCATTAGCCACACTTTTAGTCGTACTATTTAGCAACACTTTTTAACTAATTAGCAGCAACTTTAACTTATCCTTAGCACTATCCTTAACTTCCTCTTAAAGCCTTTAACTCTTTGCTAATTTCTTCCTTAATCTCTCCTTAAATTCTATACTCAACCCAAATAGCTTTTCTTTAACCATATTAACCCCCCGATATAAGTTCACTTAACCCCCAGCCCCATAACAGTTCATTTAACACTACCATTAACCTCCATAACTTCCCTTATCTCTCTCAATCCTTACATTAACTAGTCTCCAGGCCACTTTCTTTTTGGTTTATGTAACTGTTATATAGTATCGGGAAGCAACTCACTGCCCTTGCATCAAATTTTACCAAAGTGTGGTATTACCCTTCCTTTTACCATCATTAACCAATTAACCATTCCCTTAACCCTACTATTATCTTCATACCTATTTTCTCTTTCCTACCCCATTTCGCCAACGCACCGAACCCATTAGGTTATGTAAGGTTCGTCAGGAAACAATACGAGTGTCTCCTGACGCGGGTCTTAGTCGTATGATGACCCGCAGCTGGAGGACCTTTTCCCCTCAAGGAAGGTTCCTTGATGTTGGTGAGGGGCTCTTGATTTAGGGAATTGGATCTGTGCTCCAGTTCCCCGAATTAAGCCTGAATGCCTTCCACAGCCCCCCCCCCCCCAGGCGCTGTATAATCCTCCGGGTTTAGCGCTTCCCCCTTGATTATAATAATAATAATGGAGGACCTTTCTCATCTGACCGAGGCCTTCCACTGGCTTACCTGTCTACCCCTTTAAAAAATTATGGTTATCATTATTGATACTAGTCGAATTTATTTGTTTATCCATCTCATTAACCTTTAGTTTATTCTGTCCACTCGTTACATACCAGGAGAGAAAAGTGTTGCAGTTCTTATCATTAAACAGTAGGCACTATCTCTCTCTCTCTCTCTCTCTCTCTCTCTCTTTCTCATTAACGCAAAAATAATATTAATAGTAGTACTAGTAGTAGTAGTAGTAGTAGTAGTAGTAGTAGTAGTAGTAGTAGTAGTTGTTGTAGTAATAATAATAACAACAATAATAATAATAATAATAATAATAATAATTATTATTATTATTATTATTATTATTATTATTATTATTATTATTATTATTATTATTATTATTATTATTATTATTAAAACACATTTGTATTAATTTTATAACTGTGACAGCAAACCAGACGGTGGTCTCGTATTCACAAAATTTACATAAGGCTTCCCTTCCTTTTAGATAATTCATTGTTCATACTAAATCAAGAGGAAAGTAATATAACCTGAGGAATTAATTAAGAGTCATCTGATTGCTTGTACCTGTTGCTTGGCCTCTCACATTAAATTTAAACTGCAGGGCCCGTCAATAGTCGTAAATCAAATTGCCAATGACCATTTTCACTGATATCTCTGCTGACTTGCATGACAGGAGAGTCACTGTGTGTGTGTGTATGTGTGTCTGTGTGTGTGTGTGTGTGTGTGTGTGTGTGTGTGTGTGTGTGTGTGTGTGTGTGTGTGTGTGTGTGTGTGTGTGTTTGTGTGTGTGTGTGTGTGTGTTTGTGTGTTTGTGTGTGTGTGTGTGTGTGTATGTGTATGTTTGTGTGTTTGTTTACGGTTACAGGAGTCGAGTTCCGGTTCTTGGCTGACTTCTTGAATAGTTTTTATACACAAATTAATTTTACAGGCTAAGAACTATTATCCTACCTCAGCTGTTTTCAAAGCCCAGCCCTATTTATGGTACACCATCCATTCCCCCAGGATGCGACCCACACCATTTGATTAACACCAGGTACCAACATGCTTCTAGGTGATCAGGGACAGCAGGTGTGAGGAAACACTCCCAGTGCTTCCACCCGCATCGGGAATCGAACCATAGACATTCAGTGCGCTACCAACAGAGCAACGGGACACCCAATATGAGTTCAAATGCTTAGGAGAATTAACTGGCAAATACTAATGGGATATAATTCGAAGGAAGTTAGTGAAGTTTCACGTCTCGTCTTCACGAGTCATGTTAAACTAAATCATTTGAAAATCATGGTCATTGAATAATTATCACCTTGAATTGGTTTCAAGCGTGAAATTGGTTTCAAACGTGACCTTGGCTTCAAGCGTGACCCTGGCTTCTAGTGTGACCTTGGCTTCAAGCGTGACCTTGGCTTCAAGCGTAACCTTGGCTTCAAGCGTGACCTTGGCTTCAAGGGTGACCTTGACTTCAAGTGTGACCTTGCCTTCAAGCGTAACCTTGGCTTCAAGTGTGACCCTGACTACAAGCGTGACCTTGGCTTCAGGTGTGACCTTGGCTTCAAGCGCTACCTTATCTTCAAGTGTGATTTTTGCTTCAAGCGTGACCTTGGCTTCAAGTGTGACTTTAGCTTAAAGTGTGACCTTGGCTTCAAGCGTGACCCTGGCTTTAAGTGTGACTTTGGCTTTAAGCGTGACCTTGGCTTCATGCGTGACCGTGGCTTCAAGAGTGACCTTGGTTTCAAGCGTGACCTTGGCTTCAAGCGTGACCTTGGCTTCAAGCATAACCTTGGCTTCAAGCGTGACTTTGGCTTCAAGCGTGACCTTGGCTTCAAACATAACCTTGGCTTCAAGCGTGACCTTGGCTTCAAACATAACCTTGGCTTCAAGCGTGACCTTGGCTTCAAGCGTGACCTTGGCTTCAAGCGTGACCTTGGCTTCAAGCGTGACCTTGGCTTCAAGCGTGACCTTGGCTTCAAGCGTGACCTTGGCTTCAAGCGTGACCTTGGCTTCAAGCGTGACCTTGGCTTCAAGCATAACCTTGGCTTCAAGCGTGACCTTGGCTTCAAGCGTGACCTAGGCTTCAAGGGTGACCTTAGCGTCAAGCGTGACCTTGGCTTCAAGCGCGACCTTGGCTTCAAGCGTGACCTTGGCTTCAAGCGTGACCTTGGCTTCAAGCGTGACCTTGGCTTCAAGCGTGACCTTGGCTTCAAGCGTGACCTTGGCTTCAAGCATGACCTTGGCATCAAGCGTGACCTTGGCTTCAAGCATGACCTTGGCTTCAAGCGTGACCTTGGCTTCAAGCATGACCTTGGCTTCAAGCGTGACCTTGGCTTGAAAGCTTAACGGATACAAGAAAATATTCTGAAGCCTCAGAAAGAAGCAATATAGAAAAGATGATGAGACGATATAAAAATTAATGAAATTATAAATTGCTCTAATGCATACAGAGTGTCATATGAATAATATAATTCAAAATACCATGGCTGGAACAATTCACTATACCATGGCTGGAACAATTCACTATACCATTGCTGGAACAATTCACTATACCATGGCTGGAACAATTCACTATACCATGGCTGGAACAATTCACTATACCATGGCTGGAACAATTCACTATACCATGGCTGGAACAATTCACTATACCGTGGCTGGAACAATTCACTATACCATGGCTGGAGCAATTCACTATACTATGGCTGGAACAATTCACTATACCGTGGCTGGAACAATTCACTAAACCGTGGCTGAAACAATTCACTATACCGTGGCTGAAACAATTCACTATACCGTGGCTGAAACAATTCACTATACCATGGCTGGAACAATTCACTATACAATGACTGGAACAATTCACTATACCATGGCTGGAACAATTCACTATACAATGGCTGGAACAATTCACTATACCATGGCTGGAACAATTCACTATACAATGGCTGGAACAATTCACTATACAATGGCTGGAACAATTCACTATACCATGGCTGGAACAATTCACTATACAATCGCTGGAACAATACACTATACCATGGCTGGGACAATTCACTATACCATGGCTGGAACAATTCACTATACCATGGCTGGAACAATTCACTATACCATGGCTGGAACAATTCACTATACCATGGCTGGAACAATTCACTATACCATGGCTGGAACAATTCACTATACCATGGCTGGAACAATTCACTATACCATGGCTGGAACAATTCACTATACCGTGGCTGGAACAATTCACTATACCATGGCTGGAGCAATTCACTATACTATGGCTGGAACAATTCACTATACCGTGGCTGGAACAATTCACTAAACCGTGGCTGAAACAATTCACTATACCGTGGCTGAAACAATTCACTATACCGTGGCTGAAACAATTCACTATACCATGGCTGGAACAATTCACGATACAATGGCTGGAACAATTCACTATACCATGGCTGGAACAATTCACTATACAATGGCTGGAACAATTCACTATACCATGGCTGGAACAATTCACTATACAATGGCTGGAACAATTCACTATACCATGGCTGGGACAATTCACTATACCATGGCTGGAACAATTCACTATACCATGGCTGGAACAATTCACTATACCATGACTGGAACAATTCACTATACCATGGCTGGAACAATTCACTATACAATGGCTGGAACAATTCACTATACCGTGGCTGGAACAATTCACTATACCATGGCTGGAACAATTCACTATACCGTGGTTGGAACAATTCACTATACCGTGGCTGGAACAATTCACTATACTGTTGCTGGAACAATTCACTATAACGTGGCTGGAACAATTCACTATACCGTGGCTGGAACAATTCACTATACTATGGCTGGAACAATTCACTATACCGTGGCTGGAACAATTCACTATACCATGGCTGGAACAATTCACTATACCGTGGCTGGAACAATTCACTATACCGTGGCTGGAACAATTCACTATACCGTGGCTGGAACAATTCACTATACCATGGCTGGAGCAATTCACTATACCATGGCTGGAACAATTCACTATACCGTGGCTGGAACAATTCACTATACCATAGCTGGAACAATTCACTATACCATGGCTGGAACAATTCACTATACCATTGCTGGAACAATTCACTATACCGTGGCTGGAACAATTCACTATACCGTGGCTGGAACAATTCACTATACAATGGCTGGAACAATTCACTATACCATGGCTGGAACAATTCACTATACCGTGGCTGGAACAATTCACTATACCATAGCTGGAACAATTCACTATACCATGGCTGGAACAATTCACTATACCATTGCTGGAACAATTCACTATACCGTGGCTGGAACAATTCACTATACCGTGGCTGGAACAATTCACTATACAATGGCTGGAACAATTCACTATACCATGGCTGGAACAATTCACTATACCGTGGCTGGAACAATTCACTATACCGTGGCTGGAACAATTCACTATACCATGGCTGGAACAATTCACTATACCGTGGCTGGAACAATTCACTATACCATGGCTTGAACAATTCATTATACCATGGCTGGAACAATTCACTATACCGTGGCTGGAACAATTCACTATACCATGGCTTTAACAATTCACTATACCATTGCTGGAACAATTCAGTATACCGTGGCTGGAACAATTCACTATACCATGGCTGGAACAATTCACTATACCATGGCTGGAACAATTCATTATACCATGGCTGGAACAATTCACTATACCATTGCTGGAACAATTCAGTATACCGTGGCTGGAACAATTCACTATACCATGGCTGGAACAATTCACTATACCATGGCTGGAACAATTCACTATACCATGGCTGAAACAATTCATTATACCAAGGCTGGAACAATTCACTATACCGTGCCTGGAACAATTCACTATACCATGGCTGGAACAATTCATTATACCATGGCTGGAACAATTCACTATACCGTTGCTGGAACAATTCACTATACCATTGCTGGAACAATTCAGTATACCGTGGCTGGAACAATTCACTGTACCATGGCTGGAACAATTCACTGTACGATGGCTGGAACAATTCACTATACCATGGCTGAAACAATTCATTATACCAAGGCTGGAACAATTCACTATACCGTGCCTGGAACAATTCACTATACCATGGCTGAAACAATTCATTATACCAAGGCTGGAACAATTCACTATACCGTGGCTGGAACAATTCACTATACCATGGCTGGAACAATTCACTATACCGTGGCTGGAACAATTCACTATACCGTGGCTGGAACAATTCACTATACCATGGCTGGAACAATTCACTATACCGTGGCTGGAACAATTCACTATACCATGGCTGGAACAATTCACTATACCATTGCTGGAACAATTCACTATACCATGGCTGAAACAATTCATTATACCAAGGCTGGAACAATTCACTATACCGTGCCTGGAACAATTCACTATACCATGGCTGGAACAATTCACTATACCATGGCTGGAACAATTCACTATACCATGGCTGGAACAATTTACTATACCATGTCTGGAACAATTCATAATACAATAGTGAAAGGTTCAACACCACATATATCTGCCACCTTAAGCTACACATGGCAGCTACAAAGTGACTCTCTGATGACAGTCACTTTATAGTCTTTAAATAAATAGAACATCACCGTTTTTCAACAAAATTTATAAAATACAAAATAAAATATTAGCAATGCAGAACACTCTATTCAGTAATTATTATTATTATTATTATTATTATTATTATTATTATTATTATTATTATTATTACTGCTACTATTTCTACTACTACTACTACTACTACTACTACTACTACTACTACCACTATTAAAATTATGGGAAGTACTATCCATAAATTCATTGAGGTAAAGGCTAAAAACGTAAAGAGTCATTTAGTGCCCTGGATCAAGAGCCCCTCACTTGCTTCAAGGAACCTCTCTTGAGGGGGACGTTTTCCTCCTTGCAAGCACTGGGGGTTTCTTTTACAAATTATTAACGCGTTAATTAGTTGTGAAACTCTCACAAGACTCAAACTTTTAGCTAATCAAAACTTGTAGAACTTAAGTCACATGTAAAGTATTTATTAATGTTCAAGGTTGCCTGAACCTTCAATGTTGCTCTCCACACCTGTTGTCTCGCACGAAATAATAACAATAATAATAATAATAATAATAATAATAATAATAATAATAATAATAATAATAATAATAATAATAATAATAACTAATTTTTTAATATATGTATATATATATATATATATATATATAAACAAACTGCGGTTAGCTGGGGATCGAACCCATGTTATTGCAGCCCGGCTCGTGGGAAGAAAGTCTAACCTCTGTAACCACTGGACTGTACAATCCTTCAAACATCATTTATCTAGCGGAACTAGTCATGTTTCATGGTGCGAGGACACCCATGGTAACCTCAGAACTAATTTCATTCTATTCCCTTTTGAATACCAGCCTTCCTGAGACAAGTGGTATTAAAGCAACCAAAAACTGCGGCTGGTGCTGAAGAAACAGCTGAAGGAGCAACAGCAGCAGCAGCAGAAACAGCAGCAACACCAGCGGAAACAGCAGCAACGTCAGCAGAAACAGCTTTAGCAGCAGCAGCATTAGAAAGAGCAGTAGCAGCAGAAATAGCAGTGGCACCAGCAGCAAAAACAGCAGCAGTAACAATAACACCAGGAGTAGAAACAGCTGAAGCAGTAGCATCAGCAGAAACAGCTGAAGCAGCAGCATCAACAGCAACATTAGAGTAAGAAGTAGCATCAACAGTAATGGCACCAGAAACAGAAACAGCAACTACAAAATGCAACAACAGCATAAACAGCAGCAGAAACAGCAGCAGCAGAAACAGCAGTAGCAGAAACAGCAGTAGCAGCAACGGCAGAAACAAACACAGCAGCAACAGAGGCAGCATCTCAGATTCAGTGGGGGTTTAAATTTCCCACGCGTGCTTACGTTTAAATGTCCCACCGAGTCATGCAGACGTTTAAATGTCCCAAGCGCGTCCATGTGACAGGTGCACCGGGGTACAGTTGTCTGTCTTGTTGAGGCTCGCTAACCTTTACATGCTCAAGAATCATGATTATTATTATTATTATTATTATTATTATTATTATTATTATTAGTAGTAGTAGTAGTAGTAGTAGCAGTAGTAGTAGTAGTAGTAGTAGTAGTAGTAGTAGTAGTAGTAGTAGTAGTAGTAGTCTTTCAACACACCGGCCGTATCCCACCGAGGCAGGAGGCCCAAAAAGATAAACAAAAGTTTTCTTTTTAAATTTAATAATTTAAACAGGAGAAGGGGTTACTAGCCCCTTGCTCCCGGCATTTCAGACGCTTCTTACGACATGCATAGGTTACGGAGGAAGAATTTTCTTCCACTTCCCCATGGAGATAAGAGGAAATAAACAAAAACAAGAACTAGTAAGAAAATACAGGAAAACCCAGAGGGGTGTGTGTGTATATGAGTACATGTATGTGTAGTGTGACCTAAGTGTAAGTAGAAGTAGCAAGACCTACCTGAAATCTTGCAAGTTTATGAGACAGAAAAAAAACAGCAGTCCAACCTAACCTAACCTAACCTAACCTAACCTAACCTAACCTAACCTAACCTAACCTAACCTAACGCACTTGGCAAGATGGTAGTACCTACCTGGGCGGTTGCTATCTACCAACCTAATACCTAGGTATTATTATTATTAATTTGTATCAAGTCGACACAAGCAGACCTACTGCTGCGCTAGTGTTCCTCCGCCGTTAATTTTCAGACACAAACAAACATAGACACAGATACACACACAGACACAGACCGACAGACAGACAGACAGATAGACACACACACACACACACACACACACACACACACACACACACACACACACACACACACACACACACACACACACACACACACACGTACACCGTATATGTCAGGCCCATACTGGAGTATGCAACACCTGTTTGGAACCCGCACTTGATAAAGCACGTCAAGAAACTAGAGAAAGTACAAAGGTTTGCGACAAGGTTAGTTCCAGAGCTAAGGGGAATGTCCTATGAAGAAAGATTAAGGGAAATCGGCCTGACGACACTGGAGGACAGGAGGGTTAGGGGAGACATGATAACGACATATAAAATACTGCGTGGAATAGACAAGGTGGACAAAGACAGGATGTTCCAGGGAGGGGACACAGAAACAAGAGGCCACAATTGGAAGTTGAAGACACAAATGAGTCAGAGAGATATTAGGAAGTATTTCTCCAGTCATAGAGTTGTCAGGCAGTGAAATAGCCTAGAAAATGACGTAGTGGAAGCAGGAACCATACACAGTTTTAAGACGAGGTTTGATAAAGCTCATGGAGCGGGGAGAGAGAGGGCCCAGTAGCAACCGGTGAAGAGGCGGGACCAGGAGCTAAGACTCGACCCCTGCAACCACAAATAGGTGAGCAAATAGGTGAGCACACACACACACACACAAAGAAGACCGCAGACAGAGTATAGGCTAGGTGGCCAAAGACTGCAAACCTCACTCATTGAGAAAGATCTTGGGGTGAGTATAATACCGAGCATGTCTCCGGAAGCACACATCAACCAGATAACTGCTGCGGCATATGGGCGCCTGGCAAACCTGAGAACAGCATTCCGATACCTCAGTAAGGAATCGCTCAAGACAATGTACACCATGTACGTCAGGTCCATACTGTAGTATGCAGCACCAGCACCAGTCTAACCACACATTATGCTGTACAATACCTCCAGTAACCGAAATATTCTTTTAACACACTGTTCATTGTTTGTTTGAAAGCATCAGTGAATCTAGTATTTATTTCTCTATCACAGTTTTCCTTAAGAGAAAGAATCCTTCGGAAATTCTGTAGGATAAAGGACGTTGCTTAGTTTTCTTGGCTTGCCTATGTTATAACCCATCAAGAAAGTATTTCCGTGGAATACTTTCTTGATGGGTTATTAACATAGAAAGTATTCCCGTGGAATACTTTCTTCTCCTTGTCACCCTGAATGTAAATCAAACAAGGTGACCTGTTAAAGGTTATACCTTTTATTTATATATATTTTTTTACTACTTTTATGCCGTTTCGGCTTTATATGAATGTACATGGAAGCGACTTGACACGGGTGGAAGGCTGAGATTGCTTGCACCCACCCGGAAATTCATATTTCATAACTCTGCAGCTAAACCACACACCATGAAACACATGACTTTCAGATGCGTGATTTTCGAACTGAAAAAAAGTGAAGAACAAGAACACAGTTTACAAAAAAAAAAAAATATTGGAAAGGCAACGCATTACTAACAATTTGTGGCAGAAACCTTAGACGACATTTCGGGTCTTCCTGGATTAATGAAAAGACTATACCACGTTTCGCCCTTTTTCCACCATCCTGGATAATCACATCGGTACTTGATAATTATCCAGGACGCACCGAAACGTCGTCTGAGTTTTAGTCAACAAACTGTGTTTTAGTTTTGAACTGTTCCTTCTATGGAGTGGCGAATTTTATTCTTCATTGAAACACAAATTTGTCCTCAGAGGCGAAGCCTTTCAGCCATCACGGACGTCCCCTTCCTGATGCCTCTAACATAGTGGCAATGTTTTTTTCATTTCTCTGTTCTCCCCTGCCCTCTGGTGGCCAATTCACCCACTAATGAATATTCAACCCACCCACCCAGTGCTCCAGGGCAGCCACCATCCACTGAAAATCTGGTGGTACTCATAGGATAAAGCATAAGGATACTAGTGTTGAAGAAACCTACTTACTACATACGGTTCGGTATTATAAGTGTTGCGGGAAGTTACTTGTTACATATGGTATGGTGGTATTAGTGCTGAAGGAAGGTACCTACTACAAATGATACTGAGGATACCGAACTCATATGAAGTACAGAGGTACTACTGCTGCGGTAATTCACCCTCTTTACCACTGGTAAGATATCAATATTGCAGCCGATAGTCCAAGTACACATATTTTAGCATTAAGTCGGAAGACTGCCAGCTTAACTCTGGCGCATCTACTGAGGCTGTCAGCTAGAGTAAATTCAACGACCTCGAACTGACAGCTACCCACCGAAGGTTTTGCAAAAGTTGACTGCCTTTGTAAATTTAGGGGGTAATGGGGCAAGAGGCAGTTAACAACTGCAGGCTTAGTGGAGATGCGACGGCCTGTAACCATTATTACTCTTTTTTTTGTAGAATGGACGATTTTATCTGTGACAGGAATTTTATAATATAGTCAGTTTATGGAATTTAAATATGTTTGTGTTATTTTAAAGACATTCAGTCATTAATGACAAGTAGATATTGAAAAACAAGAACTGACAGATATTCTGACATTGCAAAGTGTGCAGACATGGAAATACTTGACATACAAACGTTGGAAGACATGCAGATTTTGATAACAGAAATTTCTTGGTAGTAGATGTGCTAAGAATCATTAGAAATTTTATAAGTCGAAGAAAAATTTCATAATTACGGATGCAAATACTTGAAGCAGTTAAAGAAACTGTAAATTTAATAAAATTAAAAAGAATTAAATACAGTTGTCTAAGGCACTAAGAGAAAGACTTCGAGAGAAAGTGGAATCTGTAGCTTTAAATAGTAATGGCAAAGTTAATTTACCTCAAGTGCTGTCGTATGAGGGTTTCTTATATCAGTACAAAAAATGATGAAACATCTACTCAAAAGAAAGACAGAAAGGGGAAGAGAGTGTAATAATTAGAGAGTAAATGTTGACTCTCGAATAAACATGGGATGAAATAATACAATAGTGGCATGTAAGAGAAAATTTTGTGTGATAACTGCATTATGTTGCATGAAGATAGCCAAGTTGTAAAACAAGCTTGTATTAAGACAATATTTCGCCAAAAGTAGAGCTTTATTCTAGAAACCATTAGTTGTTTGTAAGGTATGAATTAAGCCCATGAAAGAGGGAAGCATGAAGATCTCAGCCATCATCTCCCACACTAATAACACGAGATGCTGATAGAGGATGTAGGACGATGAAGGGAGAAAGAAGTAATGTGTAAATGAGAAGGGAAGAACGATAAGGCAAAACTGGTAATTAACACCGGCAAAGGGAAGGAAAGGACTCAAAAATCCCTTGTGGACGAAACATATCCACAGTCTTAATACTCGCAAACGTCTTTTTTTTCCTGTGTAGAACGATGAGTTGTCCTTGACACTAATGAGTGGAAAGTTATGGACATATATATATATGCAAAATAACCACGGGGGAGTTCAATGATAGCTCTAGACCTTTGTGTTGCAATCAACACATCATCAGGAGTTTGCAGTGTTGCAGAAGAGAATATGAAGCCCAAGCAATCACGTTAGAGGGATTATGCAAAAACGCTCCCTCTGAACGTGTTCGCATGGACTTCATCTTCTTTTCTGCAACATTGCAAGCTCCTGATGTATTGATTGCAACACGAAAGGCTTAGAACTATCATTCAACTTCTCTCGTGGTTGTTTTTCATCTTGTATCGCTAGTTCCATGTATATATATATATATATATATATATATATATATATATATATATATATATATATATATATATATATATATATATATATATATATATATATATATATATATTTACATATATATATATATATATATATATATATATATATATATATATATATATATATATATATATATATATATATATATATATATATATATATATAAATATAGGAAAGTACCACCTCTATAGCTGGAATGGGGACCCTCATCCTCAGAGAAGACAATAAACGTACCTCAGGGAAAACTCAAGGTTCTCCCCGGAGCTGTTTGAATATTTTCTTCTCCTACCACCCCCTATATTTATATTCTATGTGAACATTTATTAATAAACAAAATACATTTACAGAAAAAAACATAAACATGAATACAATGGCACAATGTATCAAAGATGATGAATTTCCTCCAGCTCCTCCGAGGCTGCACGTGAGCCAAGTATGCAGCAAGCATTTCCCCTCTGGATGGCGACGCTGAGGCGCTGGAACATGAAAGTGGCTGCCCTTGGGTCCCTGGTGGTGTCGATGAGTCTGGAACCCAATTCTTTAAGGAAACGTGTGGCATTTTTTCCCCATGATCCCAAGGTCTCTGATCCCACTGGGACAAATTGATACTGTTGGCTAATGTCCCTGTACTTGCTGATCTTGTACTCCTCCCTGTGGTCAGCAGCTCCTCCCTGTCGCCCCACACTGTGATGGATATAGGTGTCAGCCAGTGTGGACACACAGGTATAGTCCCATGCTAAGAGCTTGCCATTCTTCCAAGGATAGATGGTGATCCCGTCGGGGCGGTTTGCTGGGTTGTGGGTATTGTTTGCTGCAAGTGATCGTGGCTCCCTCTCGGCAGGGCATCCAGCTGTAGCAAGAGTTCTCTTAATGATGTCGTTGACCTCATTGTGTCTTGCATGCCAGCCCTTGGTTTTGGAACAGTTAAGACCATGTAGACCGTATTGGTCTGCTTGCACTTCGCCGCAAATACACATATATTCTGTGTGAATTGGGGCAGCAAGGCGCAGAGCCACTGCAATACGGAGGGTCTTAGGGTCGAGTCGCGTTCCCATTGCCGATATGGGAACTGTTTGGAGGAAGTCCCCGGAGTGAGGTGCACTCACAGCCTGGAGACGGGCAATCTCCCTATCTGATGTTGCAGCCCTGAGCATGTTGGCAAGCACCTTTTCAGCAATTGGGCTATCCCAGCTTGACTGTTTGTGAGCCAGTGCTGCTCTAGGGTTTGGTGCTGGAGCAGCAAGAGTCTCCCATTCGGTGATGGCACTGACATAGCTAGGGTCTTCTATTCCTGCTGAGTCACTGAGGGTGTCAGGAAGAATTTGTCTTATCAACTCGTTTGATGCAATGGAAGAGGATAGGAAAGCTGGTAGAGCAATCTGGGAGGATCTGCGTACTCCTAGCCCTCCAAGCCTGACCGGAAGTGAGGCTTGCAACCACTGTCCATCGTCAAGGGAAAGATTCAATACACTCTCTAGCATGGCCTTCAGGAGAGAGTCATATTCCTTGAGTTTTGGACTGCTGAAGGCTGGGGAGCATCTCAGAAAATAGGTAAGTTTTGGGGTTGACAGGAACCTGGTGAGTAGGTAGAAGGCATCGTGTGTGTCAATGTATATATATATGTATATATATATGTATATATATATATATATATATATATATATATATATATATATATATATATATATATATATATATATATATATATATATATATATATATATATATATATATATATATATTTAGCATCCCTGGATAACAAACGCTAGTTTGAGCCGCGAAGAGAATTAACTTGAAAAAAAACTGATTGAATGAAAATTAACAAGTACTGATAATGGTTGGCAGAGCACGTTAAAAGGTTGTTAATGGATAACGAGTGTAAAAGAATTACGGGTTTTTGGCGAATAATGGCTGCTTGCAGGATCATTTTTGAGTTTCAGGGTGGAAGTATAAATAATAGTGAGTGGAGTATGTATGGAAGTGTGTAAGAGTGTGTATTATAGTGCAAATGATTGTGTGTGTGTGTGAGAGAGAGAGAGAGAGAGAGAGAGAGAGAGAGAGACATACAAAGACATTTTTTTCTGATTACCTATTTGTAGTTACTGGAGCTTGTTTTGGCACATCATATTATTATTATTATTATTATTATTATTATTATTATTATTATTATTATTATTATTATTATTATTATTATTATTATTATTATTGTTGTATGAGCATAAAAGTCATACCACTTTTTGTCACCGGCTCCTAGAGAAATATTTTGTTTATAGGGAAGAATTTGCTTAAAGAGAATGGTCAGATAAAATATTAATGTCAAAAAACGCTTATTTTGGTCTCGGGAGATACCCAGTAATAGCCTACAATAGGTGATGCGATCATTGTTTGAGACGTGTTTGTGCAGTTTTGCTGTCAAATGTAAGAATGTAAGAAGGCGCAAATACCCCTCCTTGTCCCTTTCCGTGGGCACCCATGCCTCCTCTCCTCATATCTTCCAGTAATGGCAAACACTGATCCCTGCGCCACCAGCGTGTGAGATAGGACAGGTCGAGCAGCAAGTCCCAAACACATCCTCGAAGAGGGATTTAAACCGAAAATGAGCAAACGATGGAATGAATTACGAAACGTGAGACTAACTCTTTAAAATTTCCAGCTAATAAAGCCGGTTAGTTCCGCTGCTAAATTTAATCTCTAATTTAACAACACTACATGCTGTATGTAGTTCATTAACTTCGATAATCGTTCTGGACATGACAGAAAAAAAACTTTTTTCCAGATAGTCTCTGGAAATTTTTCAGCAAATTAAGTCGTTTTGCCCGACTTATTTTTATTGCTAAGAGGGAAACAGATATTAACGAAGCAGTAATGAAATGCGCTAAGTAAGAGGATCCCACCATTACGGACTGCGGCATGCAATCCCATTTCCAATTTCGCTTGAGTCAGACTACTGGATATCTGGCTGGAAGTGAATTCCTTATTATCACATTACCGTCTTAAGTTTCCTGACACTAACGGCCGCAGCAGCCGTTTCCAATATTAAACAAAGCGTTAGCATGAACATTTCTGCATTGTCTAGTACGTAATGGACATATTCTTTCCTTATTAAACGCAGTAGAAGTGGCCTTCAAGGAATTACAGAATATTCATGGATGAAATCCTGGAACTATCATAGGCTTGGTTTCTCAACTCACGTGGAAGTTTGGTGAGGATATTATCCAGTTGTCTAAAAAAAATAATGAGCAGCGATTATTATTATTTAGTTTATGATTATCATTACAATTCGTGGCGAAGCAAAGGCGAAAGAGCGCTCGCACACAAACACATACATGCACACACACACACACACACACACACACACACATCGGGACTAGGTAATCAGGCTAAGGAAGGAAGGAGGAGAGACAACAAGAAATGACCGTGAAGTATGTGAGGAACTCAACAAGAGATTCAAAGAAGTGTTCACAGAGGATACAGAAGGGGCTCCAGAAAGACGGAGAGGTGGGGTACACCACCAAGTGCTGGACACAGTACACACAACCGAAGAAGTGAAGAGGCTTCTGAGTGAGCTAGATACCTCAAAGGCAATGGGGCCGGATAACATCTCTCCATGGGTCCTGAGAGAGGGAGCAGACGCGCTATGTGTTCCCCTAACAACAATATTCATTACATCTATCGAAACAGGGAGATTGCCTGAGGCATGGAAGAGAGCAATTGTAGTCCCAATCTTTAAAAAAGAAGACCGACATGAAGCACTAAACTACAGACCAGTGTCACTGACATGTATAATATGCAAAGTCATGGAGAAGATTATCAGCAGAAGAGTGGTGGAACACCTAGAAAGGAATGATCTCATCAACAGCAGACACCATGGTTTCAAGGACGGGAAATCCTGTCACAAACCTACTGGAGTTCTACGACATGGTGACAGCAGTAAGACAAGAGAGAGAGGGGTGGGTGGATTGCATTTTCATGGACTGCAAAAAGGCGTTTGACACAGTTCCACACAAGAGATTAGTGCAAAAACTGGAGGACCAAGCAGGGATAACAGGAAAGGCACTACAATGGATCAGGGAATACTTGTCAGGAAAACAGCAGCGAGTCATGGTACGTGGCGAGGTGTCAGAGTGGGCACCTGTGACCAGCGGGGTCCCACAAGGGTCAGTCCTAGGACCAGTGCTGTTTCTGGTATTTGTGAATGACATAACGGAAGGAATAGACTCCGAAGTGTCCCTGTTTGCAGATGACGTGAAGCTGATGAGAAGAAATCATTCGATCGAAGACCAGGCAGAACTACAAAGGGATCTGAACAGGCTGCAGACCTGGTCCAGCAATTGGATCCTGGAGTTCAACCCCACAAAGTGCAAAGTCATGAAGATTGGGGAATGGCAAAGAAGACCGCAGACGGAATACAGTCTAGGGGGCCAGAGACTACAAACCTCACTCAAGGAAAAAGATTGATGGACTGAACACATCGACTCCAGGTTGAGGGACTGATTACCTCATTCTCCTCCTCTCCTTACGCCTACCTCTTTGTATTGGACTGATGAAGCCACTGTGTGGCGAAACGTTTCCTGAATAAAGATTCCCATATGCTGCATAAGTGTCTCAATCTTCAACTTATCGGGTTTTCAAACCATTCATCACAATGTAGAACTTAGCCATTGAAAATTGGGTTGGTCAAATGTTTGTTAGTGGGATGAATTGTAAAGGACCTGCCTAGTATGGGCCAACAGGCCTGCTGCAGTGTTCCTCCTTTCTTATGTTCTTATGTTCTTATGAATATAACACCAGGCACATCTCCTGAAGCGCACATCAACCAAATAACTGCTGCAGCATATGGGCGCCTAGCAAACCTCAGAACAGCATTCCGACATCTTAATAAGGAATCGTTCAGGACCCTGTACACCGTATACGTTAGGCCCATATTGGAGTATGCGGCACCAGTTTGGAACCCACACCTAGCCAAGCACGTAAAGAAACTTGAGAAAGTGCAAAGGTTTGCAACAAGACTAGTCCCAGAGCTAAGAGGTATGTCCTACGAGGAGAGGTTAAGGGAAATCAACCTGACGACACTGGAGGACAGGAGAGATAGGGGGGACATGATAACTACATACAAAATACTGAGAGAAATTGACAAGGTGGACAAAGACAGGATGTTCCAGAGATGGGTCACAGCATCTAGTGGACACAGTTGGAAGTTGAAGACACAGATGAATCACAGAGATGTTAGGAAGTACTTCTTCAGCCACAGAGTAGTCAGGAAGTGGAATAGTTTGGGAAGCGAAGTAGTGTAGGCAGGATCCATACATAGCTTTAAGCAGAGGTATGATAGAGCTCACGGTTCAGGGAGAGTGACCTAGTAGCGACCAGTGAAGAGGCGGGGCCAGGAGCTTGGACTCGACCCCTGCAACCACAACTAGGTGAGTACACACACACACACACACACACACACACACACACACACACACACACACACAGAGTAGTCAGGAAGTGGAATAGTTTGGGAAGCGAAGTAGTGTAGGCAGGATCCATACATAGCTTTAAGCAGATGTATGATAGAGCTCACGGTTCAGGGAGAGTGACCTAGTAGCGACCAGTGAAGAGACGGGGCCAGGAGCTCGGACTCGACCCCTGCAACCTCAACTAGGTGAGTACACACACACACACACACACAAAGAGAAAATCACTGAATTGAAAAGGAATCAGAGTAAACAAGAATAGGGACAAACAAAATAAAGATCTTGATGGACACGAAACACCTGAATGAGTCCATAGGGATATTAGAAAATAATTTTTGTTTTTACTGTATGTTTAAAGAGGTGTAACTGAATCAATCCAATGCCGTTTCGCTCTAATTGGTCGTAAGTTAACAAATGAGATCTTGAGTCTGAGCTCACCCTAGCCAATTTAAATAGGCAAATGTACGCATTTGTTGTTAAATGCAGGTGAGTTGTAGTTCTGAAGTCAGATCGTTTGCCGCAGAACCTCAAGGTTCCCGGTTCGACCCTCCCTCCAGGTAGGTCAAGTCTCCTTACACACACTGACTATATTTACCTGGCGACCGATAAAAGATGAACTTCCAGTGGAAACGAAAAGTGACAAGGCCTCTTCAATGAACTAATGGACCACGAGACACAGCCTTTCTCACTCTCTTTCTCTCTCTCTCTTTCTCTCCCTCCCTCCCTCCCCTCTCTCTTTCCCTCTCTCTCTTTCTCTCTCTCTTTCTCTCCCTCCCTCCCTCTCTCTCTCTCTCTCTCTCTCTCTCTCTCTCTCTCTCTCTCTCTCTCTCTCTCTCTCTCTCTTTTCCACAGGGATTTACAGGGTTCCACTGGATTTTACAAGGTAAGAGCTGTTTCTTACATCTGCTCATTTGAAACAGAATGAAGTGGAATCTTTCTGTGTCTGTCTGTCTGTCTGTCTCTCTGTCTCTCTCTCTCTCTCTCTCTCTCTCTCTCTCTCTCTCTCTCTCTCTCTCTCTCTCTCTCTCTCCTCCCCTTCAATCTTTATCTTTTCATTACTCCTCTCTCGCCCATCATCAGGATGAAGGCCACTCCACTTTACATTCTATCACTTATCGGGAAAACGCCAAATTGATCGATTAAGCTGGAGTCTATTATTTCAGCAAGCACAGCCACCTGTCAGGTCCAAGGTAATTCCACTGCCAGCGTCAACACACCTCGCTACAGCCACCACCTGTTTCACAGTTTGTTTTTGCTCTTACGAGAGCTTCTTTCCCCTTCCCCCCCCCCTCTCTCTCTCTCTCTCTCTCTCTCTGCTCGTTTTTCCCCAGTTCTATTTCTCCTGTTCCTGCTCCCCCGCCCCAGCACTTAGATCAACAGGATTACATGGCATGTAATGCACTACGTTAATGGTCGTATTTTAAGACTATAACGTAGCTAGTTCCTTTACTCTTCATCTTTCTCCCATGCCCTTCCTTTCCTCTCACCATTCCCTTGTTTTTCACATCAATCACCTCCCTTTCCCCTTGCCGTCTCCCATCAACCTCTTCCTCTTATTAACAAAAATCAAACACCTCCCTTCACCTTTTTTCTTCCCCTTACCCACTATAATCCCTTCACTTTTTTTCTCTCTATCGCACTTCATATATTTCTCTTAGCCCACTTTCTCCTCCCCCAGTTCTCACTCCCCTTTATCAACCTCTCTGATTTTATTGTTGACTGCTTGATCAACCTGGCTGTTTCTGCCCGAAACCCACTGGTCCATATACCCATCACAACATGACTGATCCTTTAAATGTTGCAGAAAATGTTCCTCTTTTAGATCGGCCACGTTTCTTATATCTGCTGGTTGACTGCTGAACAGTCTTGGGCCAAGGATTGTGACACAGTGTTCTCTAATTTTGCCTATGACACCCCATGTTTCTACCGGGGTTATGCTACACTTCCTTCAATATACCTCCAGTTAATTTTTATGGGGGTACAAGCCTGACCCACAAATATTCTGCACTTCCTCCAAAATCTTCTGTAAATTGTTACAGGTGTGCAAACCGAGTACAAGGACCTGTAATATTTACGTTCATTCCTCGTATCCTTTATAAATCATTAAAGATGCATTAATGTTAACATATACAAACAGAGAAGCCAGGCATAATTACGAGAAGATATCAGAGACTTTCTGGCATACTGGCGAGATGATGCACTGTGTGGGGTATTCAGTAGAAAAAGTATATCTTAAACTGTGAACCGTTCCCTAAACTATAAATATATTACACTTGAATATTCCTAAGCTCATATTAATGATTTCTTATTGTATAAAAATGACATGTTATAGAGAATTAGGAACACCAAAATATTAAATATAAATACTCTGTGGGGTATTCAGCAGAAAAAGTATATCTTTAACTGTGAACCGTTCCCTAAACTATAAATATATTACACTTGAATATTCCTAAGCTCATATTGATTTCTTATTGTATAAAAATGACATGTTTATAGAGAATTAGGAACACCAAAATATTAGATATAAATTTTCCAGCATCCTGCTAGACTA